>NC_141535.1:40877500-41152500 GCF_021556685.1 Rattus norvegicus
CCGATAAAAATACCATGGTGGATCCTGTTGTTGATTTACTGTGTTCTCCGAACCATCACGTCTGGGACAGTCTTTCAAGACTCCCTCTCTTCTCCCAAGGTTCTCTTTCCTAAGCCCCATCTGAATCTGAGTAACGGGCATTCTGTCCCATAGCCCTAGGAACTGTATGCGGCACAAAAATGGTCAGTGACTAAGAGATAAAGGCAAAACCATTTACAGGGCGGAAAGAGGCATTTGCAGGGATTCTGTTGGGAAAGGGCCCCTCTCTCACCTGCAAATGTGTCTATTTCACTGAGGTTGTGGCAGGAGCGTAATGAAACAGTACACGGAAGGTGGATGCCAAGTTCAAGTCATGACCTCCGAAGGGCTTCCAATAAATGTTCTCTCTCTTTGTCTTCCTGGAGGAACGCCAGGGCATGCGGAAGGTTACTGATCTTCCACTTCCAGGAGAAACAGAATCCGTTTTGCTGATGTCATGGGAAGGACGTTCTCACTGGGAAAGGATGCTGCCTGGCGCAGGAATGCAGCACTCCAGACCAGGGCTTTCTTAGCTCAGGCTTCCTGCTGGTCACCGCAGTGCTGATTTGGTGGGGAAGTGGGAAGGGGAAGACTCTCTGCTGGGTCCTCACATCCTCAGCCTACACGAGCACCTCCTGGGACTCCAGCTTTGGACTGGACATGAACCCTGTAGTTTTTGAGTTTGTTTGCTTTGGGCAAATAATCACTTCCTGTTTCTTAGAAGTCAGAGCAAGCTTCCCAAGCCCAGGCAGCCGCTTCTCCCAAGCACAGGAATGTGTGGGGTAAACAAAACAGAGGGGGCGTGAGGATCTCCCACTGAGCAGCCCCAACAAGCAGGAGGTGGGGGGTGAGAAACCCGGTGTTGCAATTTCCCCCAGTGTTAAAGAAACCTCAAGAGCAGGTTTGAGGTCTCCATGGCCTCCGCACAGGGTCCCCAGGAGCCGATGCAAAATTCCTTTGCCGCTTGGCAGAGCTTCCTACCGAACAGGAAGTCTGCATTCTTCTCTGACCAATCGGCAGGCTGGTGCTGCTCCATCTCCAAGGCCCTGTGCTATCTGTCCTTTTTGCCTTCCATGCCTCTCATACCCTGCTCACACCCCACTTCCTGCTGGAAATCCCCTGGATTGTTGCTTGGAGCTTCCTGCTCACAGCCCTTGCTTGGCCTCCCTCTACTGTTCGTCTCAGCCAGTCTCCGGTCTCTAGCCCTCCATTTTAAATTCTTGGTGGGAAGGATTTAAAACATAGCCAATATGTGAGAATTTTACAGGCCTAGTTGTATTTATGTCTTCACAACCCACGCGCTTCCATTAACTCCATTTTGCAAATGAGGAAATGAAGGGTCCGGAATGTACACAACATAGTAAGGGGTAGAGGTGGGGCCAAAACAGACTTGGGTAGTGACCCAGCTTTGACTCTTGCAAACACTGTGAAAATGCTACTAGATCAGTGTCTGCTAATTGGTTAGTGGACATTCAAGTCATTAGAACTACAGCTTTTTGTGATCTATCACAGAATTCCTAAAACAGAAGCCCCCAACGGCCCAGGGCAAGGTGATTAGGTAACCAGTCTTGGGAGGGACCAATGTTGGCCTCATGGAAGCAGACAGCTCGCAAGAGAACGGGCTGTTCTGAAGTGAGTCCTCCTGATGTATTTGGCCCCTTCTGCATGTAGTTATTTCCCTATCTTCTCTTCCTTCGGTGTCATCCCCCTGCATGCACTGTTCACCTCTCACACACTCTATTGTGCTTACAGATGCCAGTCATCAAACTGTATCCTCAGTATCCTCATCCTTGAGGCCAAGCATAGGCCAATCGATCTTCAACGTTTAGCATCTAAAACTATTGAGCCAAAGTAAGCGCCTTTCTTTGGTCTTTATACAAAGATTTAGTTTAAATGCATGTGTATGAGTGTTTTGCCTGTATGTACATATGTGTGGCACATGTGTGCCCAGTGCCCACCGAGGTCAGAAGAGGTCACTAGATCCCCAGATGCTGGAGTCGTGGATGGTTGCAAGCTGCCACGTGGACGCTGGGTCCTCTCCAGCCTGTAGGCCTCTACTCTCTAGTATCATGATTCCAGTTTCAGGAAAACAAAATGGGCCTAGGGAAAGATAGAAAAAAGCTTGGACTTCTTTGATCAAGAGAGACAACTGGGCTCTAATGTAGGCATCTGCACACAAGATAGAAAAGAAATTTCCACAATTCTTACTTGTGAGACGTAACGTTTGACAACAATCTTAAGGACGTCCACTTGTACAAATTTAATAATGAGAAGGTTCAAACTCATCTGAGAGGAATCGTTTGGCTAAATGGAGGTGTTATCTAACATCACATTAACTGTAGATGTAGATTTGGTATTTTTTAAAGATCATACCTTTTCAAACACCCTACACAAAATACTGTAAACCCACCTGTCGACGAGACAACCTGCACGGACACTGGTACATATGGGTCAGTTCTTGGCCTCACCCAGCATTTTTTTTTGTAACCAAACAGGCTTGTGACTCCACTCTTCCAACACAGGTCTGTCACACCCACCCCAGAACAGTTGCTCACTGGAATTGACAGATTTGAGCAGGCATTTTGGCATCCTGTAACTCTGGAGAAGCCGTGGTAAGTCAGTAAGTCGGGCAGTCCTTGCTTTACATAGCTCCCTGAGAGGGAGAACAGCTGTCCAGCCAGGTGGCTAAGCAGCTGCAGGAAGCCCTCAGAGCTGTTTCTGCTGCCACCTGTGCCTTCTGTCCCTTTCTCATCTGGCCCCTTCCCTGGTGCCAGACACAGCCAAACCCATTCATTTGATTGCCGTGGGGATCTGAAAGGATATTAGCTGACCCCTCCTCCTGCCTTCTCCCTCTGACCTGGCTCTTTCTGGGCTGGTGGTTGAATAGAAGACTAACGATAGTGGGTTGAAACAAAGAAGAGCAAACTTAAAACCTGCACTGCGCTTTTAAATAAAGGTAGACAGACATAGTAAATAGCTGTGGTTCTTGGGTTGAATTGATCACAAAGAAAGTACCATGTGAGGAAGGGTAGATTGTGAGAGATCTACAAACCAAGGGGTGTCAAAGACGACCAGAGACTACCACGCAAATGAACTAGTACAGCGCTGATTACTCCCCCAGGGCTTCCAGCAGGAGCCAAAGGTCTACACTCTACCACCAGGCCTTCAACAGAAAAGATTCCTGTTGCTTTAAAGCACCCAGTCGGTGTGCTGTGCTGTAGTCACTTGAGCAAACTGACACCTCGGAGGGGAGTAAGACATACCAGGATGACACTGAAGAAAGGGCTGTATGCTCCCGGGAGTCATTTGACACAAAGGGAAGCAAAAGGATGCAGATTTTAGAGCAAATATGAGGATTTTAAGAGTTTAAGTTATAGACACATAGGAAAAGAAAGGTTAGAATAAACTATTTGTTATTATCTATCTCTGGGTAGATACTAAACTGAACTGCTCTAGGGGGTGTCTTTCTCTCTCTCTCTCTCTCTCTCTCTCTCTCTCTCTCTGTGTGTGTGTGTGTGTGTGTGTGTGTGTGTGTGTGTGTGTGTGTGTGTGTGTGAAAGAAAGGAAGAGATCAGGGACAGAGGGAGAGGAGAGAGAGGTGATGGAGAGAGAGAGAGAGGGGAGAGAGAGAGAGAGAGAGAGGGGAGAGAGAGAGAGAGAGAGAGAGAGAGAGAGAGAGAGAGAGAGAGAGAGAGCGCCTGCCTATAGAGTCCAGAAGAAGGTATAGAATCCCTGGAACCTGAATCACAGGAAATTTTGAACCACTGCTATAGATGCTAGGACCTAAATTTGGTCCTCTGAAAAATCATGAAGTACTCTGAACTGCTGAGACACCTAGCCCTCTCAACAGGAGGTTTTTTTCCTTGGGGACAGGGGAGAGGACACAGGAAAATGGAATTAAAAGAAACAATTAAATGAAAGTAGCAAGATGATTTTTACCCTGAAAACACACACACACACACACACACACACACACACACGGGAAGGAGATCAGAGCAGTTGTAACATGGATCTAAGAGATACCTTGGCACCTTGGACACTAGATTACTTAAGAGATTCCTGGAAAGTTATCATGGGGGCAGCTAAAATCAAACCAAACACCAAGCCCACTAGAACTGGGGAAGGGTGCTGCTCTTGTTGTTTTAGTAAATATGTAGTAGGCCACCATTCCCACCTCATGCTAACCGAATAACCCAAAAGTAGTCAATCACCCAGGAGTATATGAAATTCAAATATCATTTTAATAAGTTTGTACCGTCTAGAAAATTCTATATGAGAAAAATTGACTTTAGCCTCATCAGGAGAGAAGTCTATCAATAATAGCTGAGAATATTCA
Organism: Rattus norvegicus; assembly: GCF_021556685.1. Lineage (NCBI taxonomy): Eukaryota > Metazoa > Chordata > Mammalia > Rodentia > Muridae > Rattus > Rattus norvegicus. Next base: position 40,881,855 of record NC_141535.1, read on the forward strand.
CCATGCAGCTGGGATTACATTGAATTCTTCACACTGACTATGCTGACTTCCTCACTATGGCAATAGCATTACTATCCGAGCCCTCACTCCTGTGCATGGTTCAGGGGGAGAGAACTGAGATTTGGTAATGTAAAGTATTATGGACAGCGTTATGCTGCAAGTGACAGATTTGGGATCCCACACAAGGAAGCCCTGTCTTCATCACCATGCTTTTTTCACCTTCAGATTATGCGAGGCAAGAACGGCCGAAGAACCTTGTTGTTCTCCACTGTAGAACGAAGTCTGGAGCCTTACTCTTCGAGATCTGTGCACGTGCTAACATGCCTACAGAGTGACTCCTCCATGTGCAGTTGGTTTAAAAAACTGAAAGCTAATTAATAACACAAGGAAGCATCCAGCCTTTCGAGCTGATGGTTGGGCTTGTAGCCTAAAAGCTCCTTGGGCAGAATATATTGTCTGTGGCAATCACCAGAGGAATTTCTTGTCACCTTAGGACCTGACATTAAGGGACTCTACCTGAGAAACTCACTTGTATTCAAAACATGGTCACACAACCTGGTGGGACCACCTCATTCCCAGCTTACTCCTCCCTTGCCTGGATTTTCTTACTGTCTTAATGTCCTCGCTCATTTACTACTAATTCTATTTTGCCTTTTTGTGCTCTATTTTTAAACATCGTTAAACTCAGCAGCCTGGAAAGTTGGCTGCATTTCAGAACCACCTGGGGGATCTTGGGAACATTCCAGATGTCTGGGATGCTCACCTGACCAGTGACAACAGGTCAGCCAATGGGACCAACCATTACCTTAGTTCTCTAGCAGCTGGTGAGCTCCAGAAGGAGTCCCAGAAGCCTCCCTGGAAAATACATGGGGCGATAAATAAATTATAGCCCTAGACAACACCAACCTCCTAACAGCTCACTTACAGCTTGGCAACCATGGGTAATCGTTTGTTTGTTTGTTTGTTATGTTTTCCCTGCTCTTTGGCACCAAGGACTTGAGAGCAGCATGCTTCTCCTGCCTGCTCCTTGCTCTTTGATACTCTTCTTCAGGTTAGGCCACCCGAAGGAGACCATCTTCCCTCCCCACTTACTGGGGTATCTCCCCACTCCCTACCATTTTTCCCAACATCTGTGCCTCTACCAGGGACTTAAAGAACAAACCCCAAACCACAGCGAACCACTCTTCTGTAATTTGCTGGGCGGTCAGGCGAAAAGGAGACTAAATCCACCCTACATCCCCTTTGTTGTTGTTTAAATGATCTGTGAAACAAACCAAAGTTGTGGTTGTGCCTTCCAGAAGCAGTTCTTAGAGTAGGTTAATGCGGAAACAAAGACAATATGCTCATATAAATACATAATTTGAAAAGAAAAAAAATTCACTGAAGAAACCTAGGGCTCTCTTCCCTTCAAGTGAAGCCAGTCGCATGCCCACATAAATAAGTCGGGTTACAGCTAGGAAGACCAGAGTGTGCAAAGGGTTAAACTTAGACTAGCACGACAGAAGAGCCCCCAAAGTAGACACCCCAACATTCTCTTTAGCCGGGGAACAGTATAGTACATAACTTTTCATAACTATTGGGAACTTTGCAGTCCCCTCTGCCCTTGGCCTTCGTGCCTGTTCCCCTTTACCATATTCACCTCAAGAGGTGAAGCTTAAGTCCACCTCCATGTGGGCTGATCACACAGTCCACTGAGTATCCAGTGTTTATTGGTCCATAGTTCTGTCCCCAGCTATGTTCTGAAACCCATGAAGAAGCCAAATTTACTCCTGGTAAAGAATAGCCACTGTGCCTCAGTCTGGGATGGAAGTTGGCCATGCAAGGATGAAGAAACAGATGGGATTTCCATCCTCAAGAGGCCCATAGTCTCATGAAGTACAAGGTTAGGATAAGCCTTTCAGTAGACCTTCCAGAGTGCCATCCAGGCACCAAGCCTACTCTGCTTCTGGAGTACACACCCAGCCCTCCTCAGGAAACCTCAGGCAGCTATAAAGCTAGGCTATACCACATGAGGACAGGAATTGTGTGTACTCAGGATGGCAGAAGCAATAGTTCCAAGCCAAGCTCTCCTCTCTCCCAGCCCTTGCCTTGCTCCCCCAAATCTCTCCAGTCCCTGTGTTTCACAAATTCTCTAAGCTCTTTCTAGATTCAGCCTCTGCTCTGCCGTTCATTCTTCCCAAATGACCTCCCCCTAATTTTTATGGACATGGACCTTTCTTGTCATGAGTCCCACCTCAGTTAAGTGTATTCCTCAGATCACCAACTCTGCTGTGTTCTGGGTTGGTTGCTAACTGCTCCTTTTAAGAAAGCTGTCAAGTTTTATCCTTTGTGTGTGTGTGTGTGTGTGTGTGTGTGTGTGTGTGTGTGTGTGTGTGTGTGTGTGTGTGTGTTTATGGATCTCTGTGCATCTCCTCTTGAAATACATACTCTACAGATCTCATTTAGTTTCCTGTATCTCAGCACTTAATCCAGAGCCTGACATGTGTCTGGTGTCTTTAAAATATTCATTGGCTGGCCAAAGAAATGAGTTGATACAAATATGAATGCTACCACTGGTTATATCAAACATTCAGGCAGTGCAAGCACCAGGCGCAGTCCTCCATGTTTCTGAATTATTAACTTCCTTAATAACATTTCAGCTGAGTCTTGAAGAGGCAAATAGAAGTTTCCAGGCACAGGATGGAGGTAAGGGTGTCCTGGGCAGAGAAAACAGCGCATGCAAGTGCCCTGAGCTATGAAACCATAGGACAAAATCAGCAGTTCACAGCAGGCAAGGAGTGGTGGAGAAGGGCCAGGAGATGTGTTAGATACATGCTGGTGAGGAAAATATAGAAAAGGCGATGAGAGGTCGTGAGGCGATTGGAGGCCTGTTCATGCCTCCGATTTCGTGTCTTGTATCTCATGTCTTCATATCTCACTGTGTTCATGGCCACATTCCTATATCCCGTGAGCACACCTAGCAGTGCCCAGTGTATGTTATGACGACTGTTAGTAATGACTAGCCTATGGCTTCTCTAGTACTTGGTCATACATTTTTGGGTGTGTGGTTATCTCTGTAGATGTTTCAGCACGAGGCTAAAACTGAATGAGGCTGATTGCTCCGCAGTGTGGTGGTGGACCTAAACAAGGTAAGGGAGGAGGATCTGAAGAAAACAAAGGACTGACCCTCTTGTAACTTCGGAGGCTCTTCCTGCTGTCCTATGCCAGCAGAAAGAACAGTTGTCCCTGGTCTCCAGTGTGCTGACTCACCCTGCAGATCTCCAGGCTTGCAAGCCTCTGTAGCTGCATAAGCCAATCCCTCCTCTTAAACCTTGTCTACACTTAGACAAAGAAGAAACCATAGGCTATGCTTCTCGGAAGACCCTATCTTATACAATCAGATCTTGACATTGGGGAAAGGAGGGGAAGGGGATGGAGAAACGACTTAGGTAGGGGGAGGGGTGGGGAGAGGTGGAAAGTTCTGAGGGCAGACAGACAAATAGAAGGTCCCCTCCCCCACTCACCCCCAGGCCACTCAGGCTCTGTGCTGTGAGTCTTTGGTGGCTGTGGTCCCCAAGTCAAGAGACAAGTTGAACAATGACCTACCTCCAGGTTCTAAGGACAGTCCCCTTCCTCACTGCTTTAATGAGCTGCAATCAGGCCTCTGACAGAGAATGGCTTGGCTGTGGATTTGGGACATTAGAGACAGGGTCCAGACTGTGTTTGTTAGTAGCGTATGTAGATGTTCACCCCCTGCACCCCTCACTCTTCCCAAAGAGAAAATAGAAGAGTTTCAGGTTTGGGTGACTTCATTAATTGTTGTTTTGATTTTAAACCATCATCTGCCACATTCTACTGCTTCAAGCAAGTGAGGAGTAGCTAGTAAGAGGAAGAGTAGAAAGCCAGGGGCAGACCGGACTTTCCTCAAAGGGACAGTTGGTTGTGTGTACCTCAGGGAAGTTAGACCCAGACTTACCTCATCTCTGTCTTAGCTATGGATCTTGAGGCAACTGTCTTATCCCCATGTCCTGCTCTCTGTGATACAGTGTCCTCAAAGGTTCCCTTGGGTGTGATATTTAAGGTGACAGACTTCATACCAAGTAGGGCTCAGGAGCCTCCTGGAGCATTCGGTGCTAAAAACACAATCTCTGCCCCACTTTCAACCTTTGGGGTCAAGAGACTAGAAAATAAATGAACCACATTATCTGCTGTGTAAAAATTATATTCAGTCTTAAAGTTGCCATGTTTGAAATATGTATTCTCTCAGTCTCTGTCTCTGTGTATGTCTCAGTCTCTGCCTCTCTCTCTCTCTCTCTCTCTCTCTCTCTCTCTCTCTCTCTCTTTCTCTCTCTCTCTGTCTCTGTCTCTCAACTTAGTACCAGGTTCTGAGACTCCCAAGCCACCTGGGAAGGCACCTGCAGGCATCAGGGCAAGCGTACTGGCGGAGCTCCCCACCAATTTCCAGCATCCCCAGCCAGCCGTGGAAACATGCCACTCTACATGGGCAAGCTTTGACCTTGCTCAGGCTTGCTGCACAGTAGTGGGTCGCCGGAACACCTGACTTCTGCAGCAAGAGGAAGGCAGAGCACAGGAGTCTGGAAAGATTATACAAACATATCTCATAAGCCCCGAATTGCTCCATAAATATAAAGGCTCATTGTTAATGTCCGACTTATTGCTCTTCCTGTTCTGTCCCCAAACTCAACTCCTGACCCTTTGTTTCAGCCAAATTTGGGCTCTTGTCTCAGGCAACTTTCTGCTTTGGCTCTGTGCATGAGCTTTTATATTTTCCAGGTGAGTTTTTAAGTGGGTTTAAGAACCTACCCAAGGGGGCTGGAGAGATGGCTCAGTGGTTAAGAGTACTGACTGCTCTTCTGGAGGTCCTGAGTTCAAATCTCAGCAACCACATGGTGGCTCACAACCATCTGTAATGGGATCTGATGCCCTCTTCTGGTGTGTGTCTGAAGACAGCAACAGTGTACTTATAATTAAATAAATAAATCTTTAAAAAAGAACCTACCCAAGGTTCTTCATCTGCATGCTGATTCTCCTCTTTAAATCTGTGTATAGGTGAAAATTTCAAAACCTAGGTTTTCACTCCACGATCTGTGTATAGGTGAAAATTTCAAAACCCAGGTTTTCACTCCATGCTCCTATATGGAAAGAGGCATCCACATATGCCCTCAGTACTATATGTTCTTAATAGTCCCAGAAGCTAACATTCCACAGCCAAAATATTTGCAAATGTCTCTTGCAGACAATTGTCTACTACCACAGTGCGCAGGGTCTTGCATTAAAATGGCAGGTCACAGTGACCACAGAGAGAACATATGACCAGAGCAAGCTTACTGTGGCTTCTTTTTAATGACCTAAATAAACCCGTTGCTAAAAAAGAACTGTGAGACTTACACTAAGGAGCTGGCTCAGTTGGCAAAGTGCTTGTCTTTTGCAAACACAAGGACCTAAGTCAATCTCCAGAGCCCACATTTAAAAAGCCAAGCACAGAGGCATTTGTTTGTAATGCCAGCACTAGGGAGGCAGAGACAGGTCCGGGACTTGCTAGCTGACTAGCTCCAGGACCTTGAGATACCCTGCCTTAAACAGATTTAGGGATGATACCTGAGGATGCCCTATGTCCTCCATTTGGGCACACACCTACCTCCCTATGTGTGTACCTGCACACATATGAACACACATGAACATAGACATACGCACACATATACCAAAATAAAGCAAGAATTGGGAGACGAATTCTCTAACAGAGTTAAATCATAGAGATGGATCCTTCGGCCCAGACCATTGGCAGTGGAAGTCTTTATCTTTCTCAATACTTTTAGTATAATATCAAGCCTGAAACTTGACATCGCATGCCTTTTAAAGTATCTATCCGATTGTTCAAATTTCTTTGTCTTCTAAAACAGAAGTAAATGAAAGAAACTTTGATGGAGAATCTAGCCATCTGGATATACAATTAAAATATCTCTGGATTCTCCACTGGATTAGTATTTGAAGTTGAATTTTTCTTGTCACCTACGCCTGTTTCCTTGTCCAGTTAACGTAGACAGAGGACAAAGCATCACCTGTTCCGTTTCACAAGTCCAGTGAAATCGAGCCCCCAGTCTCTCCTTGTCTTTTCAGGAGACCATGCCTGGGCCATCATTTGTCTTGTATCATTGTGTGGGAACAGGACAAAGACTAGGGGGTGGGGGGGTGAGAGGGGATGAAGTCACATGATGAATCCCCGGAATCAGACTCTAGAGACCAGCATCAGGGTGCAGATCTGAGTTTATGGCGCAGTGCATAAGCTTACATACACTGTTTGAGCCAATCCCAAGCCCCTAAATCCTCAGCAATCGCATCTCAGCAAACCATCACTGTGTCCCAGTGAAAGCCGTGCCTGATGTTACTCAGAAGGAGTCGTGCTGTTTGGACTTCCCGGGAAAGCAGTCATTGCCCCGGCCTCAGTTCCTTTTTGCTGTCTCACTGGTGTTCTGGGCGCCATGTTAGATCTAATGTGGTGTCAGGCCTTTTCTAGGAGTGGTAGGAACCTGTGGCACCTCGATCTCCATCCCCACACTTTCCCTTGTCAAGGTTGACCTCCACACCCCACATACCACTCTGGCCTGTCTGGAGGATGGCTCATACAGGGGCTGGAAGTCAGCAAAGAATTCCCAGGTCAATTCCCACACCAGCTAGCTGCCAGTTAGATCCTGTCAGTGATGGGGACTGGGAGAAGGGGGTGCTGGAAGAAGGGGGTGCAGTCTTATGTTCCTCCTTGCGGGCTTGCGGGCAACCTGGGAATCTTAATATGTTTGGTACACTTTATAGCAATCATGTCAGAGTATTATGTCTTTGCCAGTGACAGCACAGACAGGCTTCTGGCTTCTCAAATCTTGGGGGCAGCACATATACCAACTGTCCAGTAATATAGTGTCTCTGGGTTGGGGGGTTATAACAATTTCTCTATATAATTGTAGCCTAGGTGTAGGTCGATACAGTTCCTAATATCTGAATAAGTTCTTCTTCCAACTCCTCCTCCTTCTCCTCCTTCCTCCTCCTCCCTTCCTCTTCCTCCTTCCTTCCTTCCTCCTCCTGCTCCTCCTCCTCTACCTTCCTCCTCCTCCACCTTCCTCCTCCTCCACCTTCTTCCTCCTCCACCTTCCTCCTCCTCCTCCACCTCCTCCTCCTTCTCTCCTTCCTCCTCCTCCCTCCTCCTCCTCTACTTCTTCCTCCTTCCTCCTCCCTCCTCCTCCTCTCCTTCCTCCTCCTCCACCTTCCTCCTCCTCTACCTTCCTCCTCCTCCTCCTCCCCTTCCTCCTCCTCTCTCCTCCTCCTCTACTTCCTCCTCCTTCCTCCTCTTCCTTCTTCCCTCCTTCCTTCCCTTCCCTCTTCTCTCTTCCTTTCCCTTCCCCCATCCCTCCCTCCCTTCCTCTTTCTTTGGCCTTCCTAACACTTCTCAGCCTGATAACAAATTGTTCCATCAAATTTCTTCTGCTTGGTTTTCCCGGAGAAGCTTTAGCTTTCTTTACTAGACTGCTAGCAGTCTGAAGTTCAGAACACCCCCAGGATGCCCTGTTCTCTTCCTACTTAGTAGCCACCCCCTCTGTCTCTCTTATGAACTCCAATTTGAATTAGATTAACCATGTTTCCCAACCCTTAAATTCCCAGTCTCTTTGTACTTCCCGGGTAACTACATGACAATTTTGGCCAAGAAAATAGTTTTCCGGGACTTTCTGCTTCCCTGGTAAGATGAATGAAGCCACCATTTATACTCTTTCCTGTTTTGTGTAAATCTGTGATGCTTGGTCCTGTAGCAGTCTCTTTGCATCCATGAGTCAACAAACATGAGAATCAAAGGGGGATCCTCCAGAAATGATGCGGTGGAAACAGGACATTGGTTCATGAGGTACTGTTGAGCATGGACGTGAGACTCACACTGTAGGATCAGTTTAGCCCTCCCACACCCGTATTTCAGTACCATCCATTCCTATGATAGCTGTGAGTTCCAGAGCTTTCCTTGTATCCAGTTCTTTTTTAGTAACTTTCTACTTAATTTGTCGACCCAGGAACACTGGACACTGCTCTCTAGCTCCTGTTAGCCATTTTCATGTGCACTCAAGGCTGCTCCTGAGAAGGGAAATGGATAAAGGGATGTTCCTACAGAGAGTCACATGACAGTGCATCTGGACAGAAGCTGACAGCCGCAGCCTGCAATGTTTGACCTCTCTGTTCTCATTTTTGAATTGCCCTTTATCGAAAGCTCACCACACAATTCTCATTAGAGCCTTGGAGATAAGGTGGAGCAGGTCACACAGAGATTATCTGGGTCATGGCCAATAATACAGTGAGTCAAGGGTCCTCTCCTCTCCTACCTTTTCCCTTTTCTCTTCCACCAAACTTGGCTGAGGCGCCCATGCTCCCAGGAGGCCAGAGCAGCTTGACTGCTGCTGTTTCTCTTGACGAAAGCCCTGGCGACATAAGTACCCCAGCCTTCCTCCCAGAGAGTTGCTCGCCCACTGCCTTCCTCTGCTTTAATTAAGTGGACGTCTCCTTCCCACGGAGGGAGGACAACTGCTATGCTTCTCTAGTATCTTGAAGTGAAATCAGAATTTTAAAAATCCTTAGCATTCTCTTGCAGGAAACATGTCTCTCCCCCATCACCTCCTGGGGCCATGGTTCTTTAGGGCGCCTGGCCAGGGGCAGAGGGAAGCTGGCCCTTAAGGTCACATGCACAAGCCCAGTTAATGAGAGCCCTATTTGTGAAGAAAGGGAGGGAATGAGGAGAAACCTCATTTCTCTCCTTCGATTTGTTTTTTAATCAAATCAAATTCCTAATTACATTTGGCTGGAATGAAATTATGCCTCTGAAGAGCTTCCAGACGGAACTAGGGAAGCGACTTTACCGAACTCTGCAGCCATTTTGGTCAGCATCCAATGTTTTCTCCTGAAGGAGCTGCCAAGTGTGTCTTCACGATAGGGGACAAGGGTATCCTATCCCCCCCTTCTCTCTCTCTCTGCCTCTCCCCTTCTCTCTCTCTCCAAAAAGTTGACTGAGAGACTGCTTTACATACAAACCAAGGGACTTCAGATTGGGCCAGAGGGTAGGATTCTAAAAGTTTATCTTGTAGGAGAGCTAGAGGAGTTATTGTCTCACAAGCCAGAGTTCACACATAACCTACCACTGCACAGCTGTGCAACCCCAGGCAGAGAGCAACCTCCCCAAGTCTCACCTTCTTCGGCAGCCTTCTAGCTTATTCAGGAATATTAAACCATATGGCTTCTGCAAGATGTTGACTTCTTTTGCTTCCTCAGAGAGAGGCTGCCCATGGACAAGCTACAGTAAACTTTAAGGCACTCATTCACCTAGAACTCTGTTTTGTTTGTTTGTCTTCTTGGATCCATTATTCTCAGGACTTTGTAAGACAGACGAACAAACAAGAATGCTAGTTGTCTTAAAGAGATTTCTCTCCTCACTTGCTTTATCCCTAGTTCACTTGAAGTGCCACTAATCCTGATGTTTTGTTCTCCTGGGCCTTACAAGTCAGTCTTCTGGCCATGACTGAGCCTCTCAGTCTTTGTCTCTGTCTCTGTCTCTGTGTGTGTCTCTCTCTCCCCCTACCCTGTGTGTGCATGTGCACATGTTCACACATGTGTGCTATTTATTTCTGGATATTATGTTTTAATAGGGTAAATATAAGACAATTGATTGTATAGCTCTGAAAGCCCATTTTTAAGGGATGCTCAGAGCTCCTTCTGTCTCCAGCTTCATATTTGGAAGAAAGGGGAGGCAGGAGGGCAGATTTGGCTGTATGTGGCAGAGGAAACTCATATTTTAGTATTTCGATTCCTAAAATGTGTTAAATTAACTCCCTAATCAAAAGTGGAGGATATGAGGGGCTGGGGACGTGGTTCACCGAGACAGAGTGCTTTTTCTGAAAGTATGAAGACCCAAGATTGACTTCTGAGACAGTTGAGTCCTGAGCTGCCTGACCAGGCAGCCTAGTGATAATGTCAAGCTTTTGGATCAGTGAGAGACCCTGTCTCAACAAGGCAGAAGGAACTAGAAGAAGTCAGCTGGTGTTCCACTGTAGCTTCTACATGCATGTACATGCACACACATGCCTACCACCACTACCACCACATATGCCCAAAGGAAGAACATGGAGAGTATGAAATTGTTTTCACAGGATCATTCATACCCATCACCCAAAGGCCGCTAAGCAGACTGGCATGCAACAGGCAACATGTTGTCTTGACAACTACACTGGACATTCCACTTTCACGACAAATGTCATCCCAAGCATACAGACAGCTTCCGGGGGGCTTGTAATGTTGTCTACTTTGAGGACAACTCTCTGTTAGTTTATGGCTCCCAGCTGGAGTGGCACCTCAGTTCCTTGGTTAGCCCAGTGTCTATCACTTGGAAACACGGAAGGCAGAAGCTGTTTCATGTTCTCGAGAACACCACAGTTTCCGCTCATTCTCCTTCCCACCATCCTCTTCTCTCCCTCTTGGCATTTCAGATTGATATGTCATGAAGCACTACACTTTTGTGTGGTTAGGCATCAGATTCTGGGCTGCACATATGTTAGGTAGGTGTTCTGTCACTGAACTATACCCATATCACAGCATCATGCTAGTCAAACATTAGGAAAGTCCTATGGAGATACCATTCTATGAAGAACATAATTGTTGGGGTTTGGCTGTTAGTCTGTAACTTTAATTCACTGGCTTAAAACAAACAACTACAGCATTGGTCTTTTTGTCCTTCAAAAAGTTCCAAGATCATTTCCAGAGTGTCACAGCAGATACTGTAGAGTGGCTTTGTGGGCATCTAAATCCAGCGCCATTTCCTTTACCTTTAATACAGGGTCTGAAAAGCCACTAGTGCCTTTGGGTTCTTTATTTATCTTTCAGGTAAGAATGGCTATGTTGTGGTCAAGATGGTGCCAGTAGAAGCCACAGGAAGTATGTCCCTTTCTTCTTCTTCTTCTTCTTCTTCTTCTTCTTCTTCTTCTTCTTCTTCTTCTTCTTCTTCTTCTTCTTCTTCTTCTTCTCCTCCTCCTCCTCCTCCTCCTCCTCCTCCTCCTAATCCTCCTCCTCCTCCTAATCCTCCTCCTCCTCCTAATCCTCCTAATCCTCCTGATCCTCCTCCTCCTCCTCCTCCTTCTCCTCCTCCTCCTCCTCCTCCTCCTCCTCCTCCTCCTCCTCCTCCTCCTCCTCCTCCTCCTCCTCCTCCTCCTCCTCCTTCTTCTTCTTCTTCTTCTTCTTCTTCTTCTTCTTCTTCTTCTTCTTCTTCTTCTTCTTCTTCTTCTTCTTCAGGGAAAAGCTTTGGCATCCACATTATTCCTGTCTAGAAGCTGACTTGAAAACAGGAATTGCAGAGCTGCACATGAAGAATGATGGGACAGAAAGACACAGAGGACCTGACAGCACCCAGCCAGTGGTTGTGCCAGCCCCAGTCTGTTAACCTCCACACTTCTCATTATTTGAGAAAAATTAAGTCCGGCTCAGCAGCTTAGGTCTCTTACGGTTGAATTTGCTGTTGTCTGTAACAAAACTCGTCCTTAAATTGTACAAGTATGAGCCCTCAGAAACACTGGGCATTTGATAGATTTCTTTCCTTCTGTTCCTAAAGAACCATGAAATAAAGTGTCTAAAGCCTTGTTTTGATGGTCTACAGGAATGATCAAAGAGGAAGAGTTAGAGCCTACCCACACACAGTCTCTAAGATTGGGGTTAGAGTGACTTCTTCTGTGTTGCTTACACCACAGACTTCCTATTCCTCTGTACTGGGGGATTTTTTTCAAAATTTGATATCTAAAAAGAAGCTTGGATGAGACTCAAAGTCTTACAACATGAAAAAATATGAATGGTTTCATTTCTCAAACATTCCAGCTGAATGTTTCCTGAAGTTTTTATCTCAGGGAAACTATTTGCTAAGGTCCTAATATTATGTAAAAGACAGAAGCGAGACTCCCCCAGAGCGGTTAGATTCCTATTTAGCTTCATATTCTTCTGGTGCCTCCAATAAATCATGAACTTCCTCAGCGATGTTAGAGGGCAGCCTATGTCTTTGACTGCAAATGACAAGCCATGAATAATACACACAAGTCTTCTGTGGAGGTTTCTAAACTGTACAGCCTGTTTCTTTTGGACTCTGGCTTGGTTTTGGAACAATTGCTCGGTGAAGGCTGACTTCAGATGAGGTGAATAAGCTCGAGGCTGATCGCTTCCTTTATCCTTGGAGTCAAGACCAACGCCAGGAAATCTCAAATACTAACAGGTGGCTGCGACTTCCAAAAATGAAACTAGAAAACTCTAGAAGAGGCAGTCAGAGGGTGCTGATCTTTGTTATGAGACTAACGACTCATAAGAGCTATCTACAAGTAGTGCCACACAAGGGGTGGCGGACAAGGATACGATAGAACTAGGCCTAGAAAGCCTCAGACCACTACAGGTATATCTTCCTTTATACAATCCTCTACCATCACAGTTTCTCTCTGCCCACCTTCTCCATCTCCTCTCCCTCTCCATCTGCAGACTGGATTTCTCCTCTTATCATGATCCATGGAAAGGTTGTGGTAGCTCCAAAATGGCTTCCTTATTCCAGTTCCCCCCTGACTCCAGCACCCTTCACCTCTAATGCCCACAAGCACTACCACAGTTGGGTCTATTAATTCTAAGCTTTCATGGAAGATATTCTCAATAGCACAGCTCACCTTAGGTAATCATTTCTAATCCCATTAGCTATGATCAGGAATGGTGAGGGGTTCAATAAGTAAAATAACAAACATGGTTTCAGAATAGGCTATTTCAAAAAAAGGAACCACAGACTGAACGCACATCCCTAAATGTGCTTTTGGTAGTTGACTCTTGACCTCAGATAGTCTGAGGACGTGCTTTCCCTCTATCCCACAGTGACTTATTTAGATTAAGCATATCCTAAATCAAGGCACACTTAAGAAAGTCTCTCTTGGAGTTGGAAAGATGGCTCAGCAGTTAAGAGCGCTGACTGCTCTTCTAGAGGTCCTGGGTTCAATTCCCAGAAACCACATGGTGGCTCACAACCATCTGTAATGAGATTTGATGCCCTCTTCTGGTGTGTCTGAGGACAGCGACAGTGTGCTCACAGACATAAAGTTTCCTTTAATTTTCTATTTCGGTTCACATCAGTCAACACCTCCCCCCTTCATTTAATATTTCAAAGCAAACATCCTCGTATCTTCCTTTTTTAGACACTCCATCTATTTCCCTTATGATATCCAAAGAGAGATCAATCATTTTTCTACCTCAAAAGCTCAACCAAGGTTTGCAACAATGACTATCATTATCTTTAATCCAAAGGGCCACAACAACAGATTGTGTTCTGCACACACAGCCGAAGAGTGAAATTATTAAGTGTGGTGGTATGCTCATAGGGAGCGGTACTATTAGGAGGTGTGACCTAGGAGTAGATGTGGCATTTTATAGGAGGTATATCACTGTGGGGACAGGCTTTGAAGTTTCAAATGCTCAAGCCAGGCCTAATCACTCATTCTCCCTGCTTGTTGCCTATAATCAGGATGTAGAATTCTTAGCTCCTTCTCCAGCAGCGCCATGTCTGCCCTGTGCATTAGCATGCTTCCCACCATGACAATGGACTAAGCCTCTGAACTGTAAGCCAGCCCAGATTAAATACTTTCCCTTATAAGAGTTGTCGTTGTCATAGTATCTCATCACAGCATCATGTTTGCCTGCATGCTGCCATGCTTCCTGCCATGATGATAATGAACTAAACCTCTGAACTATGCAAGCCAGTTCCAGTTACATGCTCTCTCTTAGAAGACTTGCTGTGGTCACGGCATCTCATCACAGCAACAAAACTTTACCTAGGATAGTAAGATTGATTAATCTATCTTACGATGGATCAAGATAAATACAGAATAATTATTACTTATTACTAGTAAATTGTGACTTATTTTCACGTAAAAAAATGGACTATTAGCAGATTCAAGACAAAAATAGTGAATAGCTTTTCAAAGTCAAGAATGGCAGTGGGTTTGCCTAGTAGTAAAACAAACACTGATGACATAGCCAGAAGGGAGCGAGAAGAAAATGTGTGAACTGAAGTGATGCTGGCAAAAAGGACCAGAACCATTAGCTGAACAAAGGAACCCTCTAAGACCCAGGCATGTCTTAACAAACAGACCCAGTCTGCGTCCAGGTCCACAGCAGTGTGCTAACAGCGGTTTAATGACTGACCTTATGGTGGTGAGAAATAGATGAATTTATACCAATTCTGGGGTATGAGAGCTTCGTCCATGGCCAATTTCAAATACCCAGCCTGGCCTTACCAAGTGAGGAATCAGGAAGAAGTGCTGGCTTGAAGCTCTGGAAAAAGGAAACTGAGGTCTAACGTTCTGCTGGTCTGATCCAAGCTTCCAGGCTGTGACTGTGTCCTATACTGTAAGGAGTCTCAATTCACCCAAATGAAAAGCCCCTCATCTCAGCCAAATAAACTCAGGATTTTTATTTTATTTTAAGATAAAAGCACCCTCTTCCATCTTGCTGTTAATCAATGTGTGATGTAACACACACTATCACAAATGTGCAGAGCAGACCTTGAAAAGGGCACTGGGAAACAGAGGACGCAGAAATCCCCATTCATGATTCCACGGAAAAGTTGGCATTTGATCTGGATTCATGAACGGAAGAAGGGGGATGTAAGCAATCCAAGGCAGAGAGGGATAATTGGAACCCTGAATAGGTCAGGAAAAACCTGTTTGGTTAAACATAGCAGGAAGTGACCCTAGGCTGAGGTCAAAGGCCCTACTCCAGGTCAGCCTGACTCTGGCAGCATTCTCCCGTCACAAGGTGATTTTGCCAAGGCTGCGTCTGGTGAAGCTAACTCTGGAAGCATGTGGTCTTTGCATAGGGTAGGCAGCAGTGTGTGAGCATGTATCTGTGAGCGTGTGGAAGCATGTTCACACAAGCATGCTGGAGGAGTGGTCAAGTAAACCTGATAAGATTGTAGGGAGAAGAGACATGAGACCACAGACTTAAGCAGGGTGGCAGAGCAACTGAAAGAAGCACAAGGAACATGAGAGACTGATGAGTCTCTGGCTAGCTGAGGAGCATGACTCCAGCAGGCCTTGTCCTTCTCCCAGATTCCCTCTGACTTGCTAAAAACCATTAGATTACATCCCTAAAGCTAGCTCCCGGGTCCACTCCCTTATTTGGCTAATTCCTCCCTCTGAAGCTGACTACTAAGGTCCAGTTATCAGTAGTATCCAAGTCCAGCAAGCAAAAGTCCCTTTTAGCTCACCTAATTAACATGTCCAATTAAAATGCAACACCTCATCCTAATAAACCCTTTACCCCCCATTTGCCTTTGGGTCATGTCTGTCTCTCAATCCAGAGGCAGTCAGCCTTTTGTGCCACTCCAGGACAGGACAAATATCCTCTCCCCTGTTCCCTTCCCTTCTTCCTCTTCTTTCTCCTTCTCCTCTTTTTCCTCCTCCTTCTTTCATCTTCTGTCTTTGTCTCTTATTTCCTGTCCTCTGTCCCCATGGGAAAAATAAATCTCCTTTATGCTGAGAACTTGGTCTTGGGGTGTCCTGGGCCCAATACTATTCCTTTCAGAAAGTTCAAGCAAACGAGGCAGGTTTAATCTTGTAAGTGAAGATTACGGGGGGGGGGGGGGGCTGGAGAGATGTTCAATGGTTAAGAGCAGGGAACACACTGGCAGAGGACCTGGGTTCAGTTTCAAGAACCCGCATGGCAAGCTGACAAATGTCTGTAAATCCCAGTTCTAGGGGATCTGAAGCTATCTATCTTCTGGCCTCTGTGGCTACCAGACATGCATATGATACACATGCATGCATGTAGGCAAAATATTCATACACATTTTAAAAAAAAGCACAGAGAAAGGGACATGAAACTAGACACATTGGTAATGAAGTGATTACAGCTGTGGGTACCTGAAGGACTGTGAGTGTAAGTACTGTGCTGTTTCATGGTTTTGAAACTTTGAAGAGCATGAATGTATTTTGTGGTTAGAGAGTTAAAAGTTTCTTTGAATAAATGTGTAGAGGGTGAACATATGGCTCCGAGGAATTCAAGATGTGTCCATGAAATACTTTTAGGTGTGTGGATTCCTCTGAAATCAGGCCAGGCGTCATGTAGACCAAAAGCAAATGGGCATCAGTGACTGTAGGATGTCAGGTCAGGGCTCAGGGCTGGGTGAGCGAGGCTCCCTATGAGTTTGGGTCCCTGAACAAAGCTGCTTGACTTACCCAGGGAAATGAAGCAGTGCCTAAGAGGGCTTTTTCTCTCTTTTTGGCTTCCTTCCCTGAGAAATAGCTGTCTCTTTATTTGCACAAAATCCTCTTCCTTTAAATCTCCATCCTTAGGGGTTGGGGATTTAGCTCAGTGGTAGAGCGCTTGCCTAGCAAGCACAAGGCCCTGGGTTCGGTTCCCAGCTCTGAGAGAGAGAGAGAGAGAGAGAGAGAGAGAGAGAGAGAGAGAGAGAGAGAGAGAGAGAGAGATCTCCATCCTTACACCCGTAGGAGGTTTATTTAATTTGTTTGGTTTTATTTGAATCAAGGTCGCCTGTAGTGCAGGCTGGATTCACTCTCCCTTGTGTGGCTAAGGATGACCTTTTGGTGATTTCTTTACTGTTACATGACCTGTGACACACTTCCATCCCCGTCACACCCTCACCCCTCGTGTGGGTACAGGTGACACACACACTCACACTGACCCATAGCCCATCCAACGATCACACCCCTTCCGCAGAGGTCTCCGTCCTTAGATGTGCTGGCTAAGCTCTCTGTGTTTGGAGATGTTTTCAGAATCGTCAGGGCGACTGTTTCTAAGCCCACTCTGCCCACCCGCAGCTTTCACACTCCTGTGTCTGGCTCTGGCTCTATCCTAAACACCAGGGCCTCAGTTTAGTCCTTCTGCCTGGGACCACTCCTCCTTCATCCCTGCCAGATCCAGATCAAATTCCAACACTTTCTAGTCAGCTTGGGACTTCCTTTCCTCTGTTCTTCTAGGACCCTTCTCAAAGTCGGCCCTGTGTATTTGAGATTCTGTGTGCAAGACTGTAGTTCTCTAGAGCTGAATGAATCTGTTGTGAACGGGCCCCACCTGGTTTTTCCTGGCACAGCATCTTCCATACTGAGCATGTGAGACAAAAACTGTGAACTGTCCCCTCATATCCACTCTGTATCCCTCTTTCAAGCCAAGGATAGGGCTACCTGGCAGAGGCTACATTTCCTAGCCTTTCCAATGCTAGCTCTGGTTTTCAGCTGAGTTCTGGCCAATAGGAGGTAGACCAGATGGCACGTGTAGCTCAGAGTCTCATTCTCTTCCTCTTTGCCCTCCTTTTCCCCACCTGGAGTGCAGCTGTGCTAGCCAGTCAGGTTGGTCTATGTACGAGTAGAGCATAGAAGTTGGAAGAGAAAGGGGACTCACCTCAGGCTGCGTGGGGTCAGCTTCCTCACCAGCAGGGCTGTCAGCTTACACAGAGAAATGCCTTCTGCTGGGGTTATTTCACATCTGCCTCACAACAGCTGAGTTCATATGTTAGCTAGTCCAAGGTACTTTGTACATGCTTCCTGAATCACATTCATGTGTAAAAGATTTTGCTTCCACCACAGGAAATAAGAAGGTCAAGAGTTTGGACTTAAGTTTTAGGTAGCCTCACCTTGGTATCCGCTCCCTATGCCCTGATCAAACACAAGACCCCCGGGAAACTGAACCGACCCTGCACTCTATCGATTAAAAGTGCTTATCCCTGATGAAATGTAAGTCGGGTGTGCCTTGACTAGCACAGTGTGGCTCCCTTTGCCAGGGAAGCCTCATCGCATTGAAAATCAAGGCCTAGGCCAGAATTCTTCAAAGACTTCTGTGACCTCAAATATCCTTTAGCATTCTTCTGTGTTTGCTGAAGTCATGGGTCCCCAAAGAATCTATACATCTTAATGCAGAAAAAGTCCTGCTCTTGGCGACTTTCTCCACACTTCCTCTCCTGCTGGCTGCTTGGAGTCCGACCTCCAAGGTGCTCACAGGTGAGATGCTCCACTGAGGGGCTAAGGGAGGGAATGTGCCCTGTAGCTCAGTGGAAGGCACAGAAGTCTGCCTGAACCACCACACCCCCAACCACTAGGCTTGCATTGTGCTGCTTACAGGAACTGGGCGCCACATGTCCAGTGAAATACAAGATACAGGAAATGAGCCAGATTCCTAGGATTGAGAGAGGGCAGGCTCCTCCTTAACCAGAGGGATCAGAACAACAACAGCCACACATGGCACACTGAGCCCTTGGCAAAGTGCACAAAGGAAGGCTGTGTCCACCCATTCTGGGGACGGTTTGGGGGTGGATGACTGAAAAACTAATTTTGTTTCTTTTTCCCTTAGCACAGAGCATTGAAAAGTCAAAGTGACTTGTGTGTGTGTGTGTGTGTGTGTGTGTGTGTGTGTGTGTGTGCGCGTGCTGTAGCACATGTTTTATGCATGACTGTGCATCAAGCAGTCCAGGAGTTCTACCAACCATTAGGAGGCACAAAGACAAAATGGGCTCATGCAGCAGACAAAACCAGTTCTGGAAAAATGGCTAAGCAGGGCGGGAAGGGGAGGGGTTTCAGGAGGTGTTTTGACTCAGCAGCTCAAACCACACACCCTAACTCCTCCCTTTCAGAGCCTCACAATGGCATTTAAAGCTGGGATACAGAATCCATGAGGGGGCCCGAGCTGCAAGATCAGGTTCAGGCTGCCCATGCACCTTCATCCTCTCTGTCTTCCTCAGACTTGAACCACAAAGCTCTACCCTGAAAAAATAAGAAGTTGACCTAAACTCTCCAGCTTGTTTTCCTCTTCTAAGTGCTTGCTAATCATCCTTTTGGTCCAAATTTGAATGCACACAGGGTCTTTCTTAGATCCCACAATGGGGCTGGAAGCTTCCGGGCACAAGGACCCAAACACCTCTTCCTTCAGTGGCCTTGACCTCTTGCATGATCCCTACAGAGGCAGCTTTTAAAAAGTATTTGACCAGCAGGTTTGGTTTATTATGGGAGGATTCCTTTTCTTTCTGCACTTTACAAAACTAGGTGTTGATAAGGTCCAGTCACCCCTGACCCTGTGACCAGTTCTGGAGGCTTCTGTTGCACCTGTACTGTGTGCAGTGAGCATAGAGCAAAACAGAGACATGTCAGGGCCACCCACCACCTCTCTTCCCTCTCTCCAGACCCTCCTGTTTCTGGGGAAAGCCATCAAAGTCACTGAGACTGGTAACAATTACCAAGGAACGAAATACCAATCCCTCTTTTGCGGCTGCAAGATTATGACACTAGAGGTTGTCGGTGACTGTCCCTAGACATATGGGAGTTGGCATGAAGTAGAAGTGAGGACTCTATGGGACTTTCTCCAAGGGGAAGCCATACAAAATGGTTTCCTGGCTGAGTAGGAGGACTAGGGGACCTTTGTCTGTTGGCACTAGACTAAGACTGACCTGAGTTTCTAGCAGAGAACCCATTCCCTGTGCATCTCCAGAAGCCATCTCAGTGTATTTCTGGGAAGTGTTTGTGTCAGCCCCTTCCTCACCTCAGGTTATGACCAGGGCAGCAGGGGACATGGGTTGTAGCGTTGGTAGACGACAGTGTCTGTGTCCTTCCCTTCCTTCATTGCTCTGTCCCAGTGCTCCAGACTCTGGTGGGTCCACCTTCATGGCAGGCACAGTCTAGACCCCAGCCTTCACGTGTGTGCTCTGTATCTCCAGAGTCCTTGTGATGATGCTTCCCCTTGTCCAGGGGTGACTGTGATGTCACTCTCTCCCAGAGCTCTCTCCTAAAATTACCCTCTATGCCCACACACTAGTCCTTATTCCCTGTCAAGTTTTCTTTTCCCCAATGACACTTGGCATACCTGATTATTGTCAGTTATACATTTTCTTTGCTGATTCTGGTCTCTAGAATGTAGTTCTCTGAGAACTCTCTTTTTCTATGGTACTTTCAGCACTAAAACAGGCCAGGCAAACAAATAGATCTCACACAAATTAAAAATAATAATTTAAGTAGGGCTAATGTCACTACCATCATTTCCACAATAGGATCATCAGCAAGGACACTAATCCATCTGGGAGCTGGCTCTGCAAGGAACATTTCACAAGATCCAAAGGCCGAGCTGCACAGTACTGTGTTACTTTGCTAGGACCACTTGGCTTCCCATAGTCCTGGAGGCTAGAGGTCTTGGGTCACAGTATTGGCAGGCCTTCAGGACGGTGAGAGTTTGCCCTGTGGCTTTCTGTCAGTCTTTGAGGTTCCCCTGTTCATAAGGGTCTCACCCACCCTTGCTTCCTGCTTCACGTGGTGTCCTCCCACGTGCATGCCTGGTTCCAAATTTCCTTTTGATAAGGACATCAGTCATCTTGAATTGGAATCCCCCTGAGGAGATCATCTTAACTAATTACATCTGCAGTGGTCTTTCTTTCAAATAAGGTCATGTTCTGGAGGCATGAGGTTTGAGGATTTCATATAAGATTTTTGGCCTGAGCTCGGTGGTGGTGGCACATGCCTCTAATGCCAAAACTTGGGAGGCAGAGGCAGGCAGATATCTGAGTTTGAAGCCATCCTGATCTACATAGCAAGTTCCAGGGCAGCCAGGGCTACACAGAGAGACCCTGTTGAAGGAGGAAGAGGAGGGGGGGAGAAGGAGGGAGGAGAAGGAGGAGGAAGAGGAAGAGGAAGAGGGAGAAGAAGAAAAAGAAGAAGAAGAAGAAGAAGAAGAAGAAGGAGGAGGAGGAGGAGGAGGAGGAGGAGGAAGAAGAGAGGGAGAGGAAGAAGGAGGAGGAGGAGGAGGAGGAGGAGGAGGAGGAAGAAGAAGAAGAAGAAGAAGAAGAAGAAGAAGAAGAAGAAGAAGAAGAAGAAGAAGAAGAAGAAGAAGAAGAAGAAGAAGAAGAATGGGAGGAGAAGGAGGGGGGAGGAGGAGGAGGAAAAGGAGGAGGAGGAAAAGGAGGGAAAAGGAGAAGGAGGAAAAGGAGGAGGAAGAGGAGGAGCCTGGAAAAGGTGCAAGCACATATATAACTCAACCAATTACCCTTCACCTGACATAATCACTAAAAGATTACCTTTGAGCAATATCCTCCCATCATGCTCCTCTGTATCCCAAGGGGAGGAAAGTGGTAATCGAGTGGGTAGGTGAAGCTGGACAAGCCTAGAAGACTATGCCCATCTTCTCTTGGCCTTCTCTTAAGAGGACCTGGGCATTCTGGGCCTCCAGATGGTTCAGTCCTCTCTGTTATATCCAAACTGGATTGAGCAGGAAAGACAACTACTGACTCTTTCACATCTAGCTTTAGTCCCTCACTTGTTGGGACAGCTATGCTTCGATGGTATTCCCCAGTGAGTCTGAAACCTCAGGCTCCAGGATAAGCTGGAAAAAAAATTATGCAGGTCATGGGGACTTAAGAAGCTATGCTCAAATATCACATGCCACCACCACTCCGGGAATAGACAGGAGTCCCCCATGAGCCCGAGAGGGTAACTAGGGCACCTGGTGCCAAAACATAGGGAAGTAGAAATGACAGGATTTGCCTCAAGAAGCATCAGATACATTCTCTCCAAAATGCACTCAGATCTTCGGAAGCCTCAGTGGGATTTATTATAGAACTGCTCTCCAGCATTGATACCCAGCGTCTGTCACCAGGATCCCAGTTCCCGGTTCCAGTAGCGAGCTGGTGGGGTTGGACCTTTTCACATCCTCACAGGTTTTAATCCGTAATCCAGGTACATGTGCTCTCCAAAAGCACACTAATGAATTTGTGGCTGTTGGTCTTCTAATGCATGGTCGTCTGTACCAGAACTAAAAGAGGAATATTGAGACCCAATGATGTAAGCCCAGATGTATGATGTCAATACAACCTGAGCCCTGGTTTCCTAGTACCACCTAGAATAGTCTATATCTTTTCTTCATTGCCTACTGTGAGGATAGTTATGTTTCTTGCACATAGTAGGCATTCATTAAATGCAAAGCAGGTATTGGCTGAAGATGAGATGCTGAAGACTGAGCAAGCATCTCATGAGCTGGGAGCTGATTTTGTCTTCTGCATCCTGAGGAGCATCCTGAGCTGGCAGAGCTATGAGGACACTGGCACTCTCAGTGGGGAGAGTGAGTCTATGACACCTTTTTTCCCATCCCCGACTTTTAAAGTATGAAATTTGCATTCTGTCCCCTCAGGGGGCTTGGCTCAGTGACCAGAGCCTCAGGGTTGAAATACTTCCGCTCCAGGGGAACCGGCAGGTTCAAATCCCTGAGGGATTTCTGCTGGATCTGGCAACCTTCTGAGACTCATCATTTAAATAAATGCAATTTAGGGAAGGCAGAGATGGCAGAGGGAAGGAAGTTTCTAGAAAGGAGATGGAGTGGCAGTGGGAGGGCGCTGAAGGTCAGAGTTTTGATCAGAGTTTCTCTACATCCTTGCCAGATGTCAAAGCTTAAAATACTGAGGAAGTTAGAGAAGACTCACCTTTGCATAGATGTTTTAGGAATGGGGGCGCCTCCACCTAAACTCCTTTCTAAATCCAGAGATGAGCCTCCCTGTCTCCAAGCCCAAATCTTACTCAGTGGCTACAGAATCAGCTGAACTATCTGTAAATCCGAATTGAACTTCTCCAGTTCCTGCGTTGTCTGGGAAATCCACACCCCATGAACCACTACCAATGCTCCTGCCTCTGCCCTTCTGGAAACATCCTAGAGTTCTGGGTGTTCAAGCACTGCCATTTTATTCTACTGCCCAGAGTTTGGGGATTTGTTGGGTAAAGAGTCTACAAGAAAGCTCCAACAAACAACCTTCTAATTCTCCAAGCAGGGTTGGTCAACAAGGATTTGTCAGAGGGACCAGGAGCTTTATGATATCTGAGATACATACCAAAACCCCTTCATTTCCATAGCTCACTACTGAGAATTTATGGCATTTTAAGGGCAATGGTTCTCAGGGTTTTGATCTGCATGGAGCACTGTGAAGTGCTAGGGAGGCAGTCCAACTGGCATATAAGATGGGGGCCTTTCTGGAGTTGTATTCCCAAAGAACAATCATGAGAGAGCTGTGTGCTCACTGGGACAGTTACATGATCAATACCTAGAGCTGGATATCTTTAGGGTACAACACCAACATCACCAACAATGACAAAATACAGGAAGTTCTGTATTGGCCAGAGTCCTACTAGGGCATGAGCCTAGCACTGTATCTAGGAACATTGTAATAGCTATTCCTGGTTGTCAACTTGACTATATCCAGAATGAACTACAATCCAGAATTGATCTATGATCCAGATCCTGAGGCTGGAAAATACAAGTTTCTGACCTGAACCCTGGCATGGAGATCTTGAGGCATAGTGGCCATGAATAGCTTAGGCCCAGGCACAGTGGTACACACTTTTAATCCCAGGAGACTGATGCAAGCTGAGTTCAAGGTGACAAGTCCCAGATCCAAGTGTGGTAGTACACACTTTTAATCTGGGACACACCTTCCACTGGGGGGCCTACACAAGGACATTAGAAGATGGAAAACACTGGAGTCCCTCTTCTTCAACTGCTTGTACTTACTTGCCAGCACATCTGTTGGAACTTACAGAAAACCAGCATAAACAACCAACCTCGTGGGACTGAGCAACTATTAGATTCTTGGACTTCCCATCCCCAGCTGCCCATTCCTGGGTTAGTTGGACTATAGACTATAAGTCATCACAATAAATTCCCTCGATACAGACATTTTCTAAGTTCTGTGACTCTAGAGAACCCTGACTAATACAAACATGCACCATTCACCCAAGTCATTGGCAAACAGTGGAGAGACCAGATTGCAGACTCTACTAGTCAGAACAGAATTAAGAGGTTTTTACCTAGGACAAGACTCTCATGGGCATCTGAGTTGAGGTCCTCTGCCTCTGCCTGAATGTTCTCCTTACTTACCTACTACGAGGTTGTTATTTCTTATTTTTCTTTTTTTCTCTTTTTTTTCTTTTTTTTTTTTTTTTCGGAGCTGGGGACCGAACCCAGGGCCTTGTGCTTGCTAGGCAAGCACTCTACCACTGAGCTAAATCCCCCAACCCCTCTTATTTTTCTTTTAAAAATGTTTTACTAGTTATTTGATAGTTTCTCACACACTTACCTTCTCTATACTCTCTCTATCTACCTTTACTTCCCTTTTGATTTTTAAAAAATCCATAGAGTTTAACCAAGGCTTTGTGAGTGACCCTGGTTTGGGAGCTAAACTTTGGAGCCTGGTGGGTTCCATGGTAGATATGTGACTGGAGACAATGGCTCCCCCTTACCCTGTCCCCAGCTACTATCTATAGTCAATGGGGTCTGACCTTATGAACCCCTGTTCCCCTCATGACTGATTGTTGACAAAGCCTGTCTTGTTCCCACACAGAACAACTAATCAAAGTTGTGGTGGGTTCATTATCACAATGGTTCTATGGAATCCAGAGGATGGTCTGATTATTTGAGTGAGAGATGCTCCCATAGGCTCACCTGTTTGAACATTTGGTACCTGACTGGAGTGGTTATGGACCCTTTAAGAGCTGGAGTCTTGTTAGAGGAAGTCTATTACTGCGGATGGGCTTGGGCTTTGAGCGTTTATAGGCTTGTTCCACTTCCAGTTTGTCCTCTGTTTTCTGTGTGTGTGTGTGTGTGTGTGTGTGTGTGTGTGTGTGTGTGTAGATGTAATCTCTCTACTTCCTGCTTTGACCATCTGTTGCCATGCCTCTCCCACCATTATAGACCCTCCCTTAAACCATAATCTTCTGTAAATAGATTGTAGTCATGGTGTTTTATCACCGCAGCAAAACAAAACTAATACAGACGGCGTGTCGCAGCCATTCATCTTCTGGCTTTTGTAAGTTCTTGTCACTTTTTCCACTGCGTTCACTAAGACTTCCAGGATGTGGTACGAATGTCTTGTTTAGGGCTGAGCCCTTCAGTAGGAACGTTTTCTCAGCATCTTGGACATCCATGAACCCCTGCCTTCACTGTCATTCACTGTAAAGAGAAACATCTTTGTTTAAGACTGAGGATAGTATTTTTGTTTATGAGTATAAATGTATACTTAGAAAGCAGTTTGATGCTATTTCAATGTAGTTAGCTTAATCGAACATTAAACCTTCAGAGACATGGGATGTTAACCACAGTTATAAACACCAGTACCAGAAATGGGTTATTTCCAGTGAAGCAGGCCTTAAAGCCGATCAGAGAGTAGTTGGTTATCCCCAAAACAATTGTGCCACTGTTGCACAGGTGGGTAGATCTGGCACAGGTGTTGGGGTTTTAGCTAGTAGGATTCACAACTGAATCAGACCTTCCTAATGGTAAGTTACCATGAATCTTTGAGGAAAAATGATATTCTACTATTTGAAGGCATTCTGTTTCTTTCTATAGGCACCAAACATGAACATTTGTCCATTCACTAGACAAATGTCACCTTTGTACTTGCTGCCCAGGCTTTTCATGTACACAGAATCACTCAGTTTTTCAAAGATTTTCAGTACAGAAATCAGGGAAGGTTTCAGGAGAAAAGGGACTGACACCCTTTTAGCTCGAGGCTAAAAGAATGAACCAAAATCTTCTTTCACAGATAGCAGCCTAGACTGGGAGATCAGACTTAGGGAGACCCAGAGCATCCTGGTCTTGAAGCTGTAGTAACTGGTGAGAGCTTTGGACATGCTGGAGTTATGCTTCTTAACTGGAAACAGGTCTTTGCAGGGGACATCTGGCAATGTCTAGAGACATTTCTGTCAGATATGGGGGCAGGTACTGGTGGCATCTAACACTGTCGGTAACACAGGTCAGAATCCTATCATTCATTGGACAGACCACCCAATAAAACTTTTATCTGGTCCAAATTTTCAGGCTTGCCACCATTAGGAGATGCTGATAAGGGGTTGGAGGAATGGAAATTGTAAACAAGTAAATCGAGGCTAGGATTTTGACAGCCAGACTCCGAGTCTGGCTTTTATATCTCCCTGTGGGTTTCAGAACGTAGACTTGATAAGAAAGCAGAAGAATGATTTCCAGTGAGCTGAGCCTGGGGTCAGGGTGATTCTTTAGGAAACCACAGGGACTGACTGGCTGTTCATGTGGGGTTGTTGTTCATTGCTTAGTGAGCAACTCTTATGAGCCCATGACTCTGTTATCTGTGTGGGTCACTAAGGTACAGATGAATAAAATGGATCCTGTCCCTGCCATTGGGGGTTTTATACAGTGAGTCCAGACGAGAGAAAACAAGCATCTGGGTAATCCCACAAGCATTCATCCTTACTCTGGAAGGGACCACAGGGTAACAGAAGGAGCTGCCAATCATTGGTGATGACAATGATATTGGGAAGAGCTGGCCTAAGAAGCTTTCAGGAAAAGAAGTTTAAGATGAACGGTCCAGGCAAGCGATCCATTGAGTTTTCACTGAGCACAGTGTAGAACAGATGAGCCATTTACAGATAAATTGGGGGAGGGCAGACTACACGGGACTTCATAGTCTTGTTAGAGATTACCTCCTGGGCCTAGGCAATGCACTGTTGATAGTGACCAAAACAAGATGGAGAGAGATTGATGAAGGAGAAACTGAAGCCTCAGAATTGTAGCATTAGACCTGTGAGAGACAATTGAATGTGCCTTGTGGTCCCCACATCCCATAGTAATAAAGTGACAGCCGTGAGATGGAGTAGCCTTTATCCACTGAGGCTTAACTACTTTCAACCTGTTATTTCTAGCTAGACAAGCCCTAAAGGGTAAAGACTGACTCCATTTTATAAGAGAAGCCCCCGTGGTCACAGTGGGGTGGGGTGGCTTTTCCCAGGATACAAAACTAGTTCCAAGCCCCCAGCCCTGAGCATGTAAAAGAGCAAAGACAGAGCCCCATCTTCCGGTTCTCCACTTCTAGTGCCTAAGTTGAGGCAGCCCAAACCAGTTCTCTGGACAGTGCAGCCTGGGCTTAGTGGATTTGGAAGCAGCTCAATTCCCCTTTGCCTTATCCCCAACGCTGAGATCCTAACAGGCAACACTGTAGGCGCTTACACCTTACCAAGTCTGCTTCAGCCGATGAGCCTATCACCCGAGAGACAGTGCCAGGCCATTGCTGGGTTGTGGAGCTGCACCTTGTTTGGGCACTGTAGCAGTTTTGAGGAAGAAACCATTAATGCCAACCAGGCCTGCATCCTGCGACACACAGTAGCCTCTTTGGCTACTGGGGACAACCAGGGCTCCACTCTTCACAAAGATTTCTAGTCTCAGAACCAAGCCTCAGCTTGGACCAGCTGAGGTGAGCCAGGAGCCCCTCACCACAGGCTCCTGTCTCTGCTTCCCTCATTCCTGCGGTGGCCATATTTTTTCCCCAAGGAATGTGGTGGTTTGAAGCGGTGTGGCCCTTATGTGTTTGTATGCTTAGCCCCCTAGGGAGTGGAACTATTAGGAGGTGTGGCCTTGTTGGAGTGGGCGTGGCCTTGTTGGAGGGGCGTGGCCTTGTTGGAGGGGCGTGGCCTTGTTGGAGGAAGTGGGTTAGTGGGAGTGGGTTTTGAAGTCTCAGAAGCTCAAGCCCAGGCTCAGTGACTCACAGTTCTTTTCCTGCTGCCTGCAGATTCCTACGTAGAGCTCTCAGCTTACCTCTCCAGCACCATGTCTACCTGTGTGCCACCATGCTACCTACCATGAAGGTAATGGACTAAATCTCTGGTAAGCCAGCCCCAACTCCCAATTAAATGTTTCCTTTATGAGTCATGGTCATGGTGTCTCTTCAGAGCAATAGAAACCCAACTAAGACACTGGGATTTCACAAATGAATTCCTTGCCTTGGGGCAGAGGCATCGATGCCACCTGTCTTCTCTGAGCCTGTCCCTTCTGGGTGCTTTGAGAACAATGCCTGAGGCTACTTTGTCCCCACAGCAAAAAGGACCCAGCTGAATGCTCAGGGGATGGCCTGGCAGGGTAGAAAATCTGTAGGCAGTAGTCACATGATGCAGAGGACTTGGTCTAGAAAATCAAGGGCACAGAGGAGGGGCCCAAATTACAGCTCTGACAGGCCCAGACCTACAACAACGTGCTCAACTGGCTTCTGAAGCCAGGCTCCTGCTATGACGCCCAGAGTAGCTGTAGAGAGCTGGCCTTACGTATCTGAATCTGGGTCTATGTGTGAGAGAAACATGTAAAACTCACAAAGCAGGGTGTAGATAAGAAAGTAATGTGGAAATGGCTAGGCTATGTCAGTGTAGGCATATCAAAGGTTTTTACTGAGCGTTCTTAGCTTAAACATAAACCCAAGAGGCCTATTTCCTCAGTAACCAACTTTGTGCTTGCTTGCCTATCGGCTTGTCATACTTACGGCTCCTCTCCAAAGGCCTTGTGTGGGTGTCGGGAGGAGCCGGTGGCCAGGTGGAAGGTGTCAGAGCACGCTGCTGGCAGCCCAGTCTCCTGAAGGTCCATAGTCAAAATTAGACCCCCGCATAAGCTGCTAATCTTCGCTTCTATACTCAGTGGCCCTTCTTCACGACGATGTCCCTTTCCGAGGCCATGGGTTCTGATGTCCCCACTTCCAAGACGTTCTCTCCACCCCTCAGGGAGGCCACACTGCCATTTCTTTCCCAGGGTGGCCATCTCTCTGAGTTCCTCTGCAGAGTAAACCACATATGCCCTCTTCGGTGCCTTCATCAAATGTGTGGATGTGCTGACTGTGCCATTGTGAAATAGATGTTTCTAAGGCCTGAGAAGACCCCAGGACCGTCTGGTTATTTATTGATTTAATTAGTTTAGCCTCCACCGCCTTTAAGAACTACTAGAGGACCGAGCGACTGTTACGTGTCCCAGTCTCCCAAGGCCTGTAATGGTTTGCCTCTTAGAAAGATTCCATGCAAAGGTCTGGCCCCACCTACAACCGTGGCCTCTGAGTCAGGCATGGTTTCGGCACAATAGCTGTGTTTAAATAAATATTCTCTGGGTTTTCTATACCTGTAAACCAGGGAGGTGCTGCCAAAGAAGAATTTCAAGACCATAAAGATGAGAATTTAGGTCAGAGTCCAAAGAGGTTCATCTTGGTCCTGGGTCATCTGGGTCATCTTGGTCCTGGGTCATCTGCCCGAGCTCAGCTGGTGGTAATGGCGGAACATGCTTCTTGTCACGTGGCAGCAACAGGCAAACTCCTCACGGCGTGTCCATGGCTTCCGTAGAAAGCCTTGGGCTCGCCAACTATCAGACTTCCCTCCCACGGTGCGTCCCGTGCTGGGCTAGCAAGGTGCTGCAGTGCCTAGCAACACTTTACTCGGAGATAGTGAATGGCCTCTCTGAAATCCAGCCGTTCCCACTATTGTAATAAAAAGATATGGGGCCTTCAAAAAGTGGTTAGGACATGAGCGTTCCTCCCTCAGAAACAGACCAGAGGCCCTGCATAAAGGGTTTAACCTAGACAGTCTTTCAGCCATTCTGCCCTCTGTCCTGTGAGGATGCGACGTTCTTCCCTCTAAAGCAGATCCATTCAAGGTTCATCTCAGAAGCCAAGAGCTGCGGCCGTCAACAGACAACAAACATGCTGATGCCTTCCCTGCCTCTAAGTAAGATACATTGCTGGGCTTTTGTAGTTATTCAGTGCCAGGTTTTCTGAGTAAAGACCAAAGCAGATGTGGTTCTCCAAGCCCAACAGTGGGAAGACTGTGGTGATGGACAGTACTCACGGAGGCTCAGGAGTCTTATGACAAACCCATAACTCATTCCTTCAACCGGTAATCCACATACTCCGTCCTAGCTAAGCCAGAGTAAAGAACATCCCTAGTCCAGATACCTCCTTAGAGAAAAAAATAAATTAATTAATTAAGAGCTACCAAGAGTTGTCACAGAAACCTTCTGCTTCCAACCCGGGTGACACCCGGTTTATACTGTGCCCTGATTAAACCTTGCTCAGCAATTCATGGCAGATAAGGAGGTTATATGGGCACTGACTGCAGAAGGTGAGAATGTCAGAAACAAGGCCAAAGGTGGGGTACTTTCAAAGCCAGCCCCTCAGGGTAAAGGCAGTTCCTTTAAAGATTGCTTTCATATCCCAGTAAGCCACCTGAATCTACAGAGATATTATTACACTATTACTAAAATAACTATTCTCCTTCTTTGTGTGTGTATGCACAGATGGATGTTTGCATGTATGGGGGATCACGTGTGTATCTGACATCAGAAATCTTCCTTGTTCACTTCCCTACCTTATCCTTTGAGGCAGAATTTCTCAGCTGAATCAAGAACTCACTGATACAGCTAGCCTAGCTAACCATCTTTTTCAGGAGATTCCCTCGTCTCCATTTTCCAAGTGTTGTAATTGTCCTAGTCCCACAAAGGTGTGTATGAATACTAAAGGTCCCAACTATTGTCTTCACATTTTAAAGTGATGGCAAATGCTTTAATCATTGAGCCATCTCCCCCTCACCACCCCCCTACCCTAAGAGGAATAGAATCTAAGCCACAAAGTTGGGAGAAATGAGATGGCCTTCCTTACATTGTTCATAGCTTCAAATATTTCACTGACCCCAATTTTCCCCAAAGATTCACTTTCTCAGTGCCCTCTGAGCACTGCCTCCCAGGCCATACATGGCAAAGGTGACATGGCTCACTTCTCCATCCTGTCCACGGTGCTGGAGTCTTTCTTCCTAAGGTGTCTTTTTATGCTTGTTTTGATTCTGAAAGGGAGACAAGGAAAGAAGAGCCAAGTATACGGTTGCATGGTTCAAATGTCAGCTCCAGCTTTTCAATTCAGCCAGTGCACCTACAACCCGGAGCGGTAGTAGGCTTAGAAATGCAGGACCTGGAGGTGCGGGGAGTAATAAGTACCTAAAGGGCTTGCAACACAGGAAGGATGCGATGGAGACCCAGTTGAACAAATTGTAGATTTGGGCTCAGGTAGAGACAGGCACAAGACTAAATCGTTCAAAACCACAAACACCAGCCCCAGAAGCTGTTAGGAGATGTGCCATGAAGTTCCTTGTGCAGCATCTGCCCTAGTACAGGACGCTTCAGGAAACGATGGGGAAGGCTGGGCACTTTGCACATTTGTGGATCCCAGAGCTGATGCAGTTCAGACAGTCTGGATGGCACTGCAGAATTGAAGAGCTCAGGTGGAAGACGCCAGGAGACTGCCACCTCCCCTCTCGTTGGCACAGCTGTCTGACCAACTCATGCCAAGGGAACTCTGACTTCAGACCGCAGAACTAAGGCAGTTTCTGGCCTGGCTGGAAGTCAGATAAAACATCACCCCCGGAGAACTTTCAGGCAGATGCCAAGAGCTCCGCTCTATCAGAGGGAACTGGTTTGCCAGGCCTGAAGAGGGAGGTGAAGCCAGATACAGGGGGCATCTTGACAAGTGTACTTACAGATTTAAGAGGCAGCTAATCACTCAGCAGTGGGCAGCCATCTTTGACCTGGCTGGCCAGCAGGTACTCCATCAGCTCATTCGGGAAGCCCGGGATCCTGGGAGACGCATAGAAACGCAATGGTTTGGAGCAATTCATCACCAACTCTTCCCCTCTTGCAGTCAGAGGATTCCTTTGAGTCATTGGATTCAATAGTAAAGAAAGAGGCCGTTGCCTATAGCTCAGGTCTTTGTGCATACTGCTCTGGCCTCAGTGGGTTACGGGTCTTCTGTAGAGAATAAAAGAGCCCCTTTGGGATCCACGTCAGTGTCCCGAGCCTTCTTGGGACGAGGCTTTCTCTCCAGTTGAGCACATTCATCTGAGAGGCCACTAGTGGCTTCCATGTGAGGGTCCCAGGGAAGAGGCTGGTGGCAAGCTGGTGGCACATGCTTTTTCAGGTGGGCTCAAGTGGATCACCAGGAGTTAGGCAAAGGGAACTCATAGCTGAACCAAATATGCTAGAAAAGGGGTTAAAAGGAAAAAAAAACCCAAAAAACAAAACAAAACAAAACAAAACAGTGTAGACCTGATGCTTGTGAACATGTATCAAAGCCTGGGTTAAAAATGACCACTGCTTAGTTTGCGTAAGAAGGGGGTGCAATGGTAGAAGACTCCAAAGATAAAAGTGAAAAATTAAGTCCCCTCCTAACCTTGTACCATAATCAAGCAGATTTCTTCTCCATAGGGAAAATGATCATAAGGTGTCAATAAACAATCTGTGCATTTATAAGTTATCAAAAATATAATATTTTCACTCACTAAATGCTTTTATATAAACATATATATATGTATGTATATGACTTGCTTTTCTACTCTTCACAGTATATCTTAGTTATTCAACAATTACCCAATTTCTTGCAATTTAATGTAATGCATCGTCATGCAGCTGCTTAAAAACTCCATTCTTTGACTTCCAGATTGAAAACATTTGAAAATCTCTGCGTCTTAGTCACTGTTCTATTGCTGTGAAAAGACACCATGACCATTGCAACTCTTATAAAAGAAAGCATTTCATTGGAACTTGCTCCCAGTTTCAGAGGATAAGTCCATTATTCCCTTGGCAGGAAGCATGGTAGCATGCATGCTGACATGGTGTTGGAGAAGTTAGTAGTGGATCCATGGGCATCAGAAAGAGAGAGAGCCACTGGGTTGGCTTAGGCTTTTGAAAGATCAGTGCTCATCCCCCAGAGACAATTCCTCCCACAAGACCACACCAACTTCAAAAAGAGCACACATAGTTCAACAAGGTCATGCCTCTTGATCCTTTCAAATAGTACAACTTCCTAGAGACCAAGCATTCAAATCTGTGAGTCTCTGGGGCCATTTTTATTCAAACTACCACATGCTGCTTGTCTGTTTATCTCCTTGTCAGAATTGTGTCTTTAAGTATATTATTTCTAAACTGAGAGGATACACCATACCTACAAACCACAGTTTCCACAGATGTCTTTATCCTTAGGTCAAAGCTGAATGATTGAATGATTACCACCATTTCCCTAGCCAAAATTTCTCTTTTTTGGCTAAAAATTGACCTTGTAGCTTCTTTGCAAAGTGATCAGCAGTGCTTCTCCTGGAGTATTTGAAAAAGCTTGTTGCCTGCTTTTTGTTGTGGTTGGTTTATTTCTAATTATGTGTTTGTCTCTGTGTATGTATGTGTGTTTGTCCATGTGTATGTGTGTTTGTCCATGTGTATGTGTGTTTGTCCATGTGTATGTGTTTGTCCATGTGTATGTGAATTTGTCCATGTGCATGTGAGTTTGTCCATGTGTGTGTATGTGTGTTTGTCCATGTACATGTATGTTTGTCCATGTGCATGTGAGTACGTCCATGTGTGTGTTTGTCCATGTGCATGTGAGTTTGTCCATGTGTATGTGTGTTGTCCATGTGCATGTGTGTTTGTCCATGTGTATGTGTTTGTCCATGTGCATGTGTGTTTGTCCATGTGTATGTATGTTGTCCATGTGCATGTGTGTTTGTCCATGTGCATGTGTGTTTGTCCATGTGCATGTGTTTGTCCATGTGTTTGTCCATGTACATGTGAGTTTGTCCATGTGCATATGTGTTTGTCCATGTGTATGTGTGTTTGTCCATGTGTATGTGCATTTGTCCATGTGCATGTGTGTTTGTCTATGTGC
The DNA here is from genome assembly GCF_021556685.1 of Rattus norvegicus. NCBI lineage: Eukaryota > Metazoa > Chordata > Mammalia > Rodentia > Muridae > Rattus > Rattus norvegicus. The sequence continues at coordinate 40,915,381 of NC_141535.1, forward strand.
ATGTGAGTTTGTCCATGTGTATGTGTGTTGTCCATGTGTATGTGTGTTTGTCCATGTGTATGTGTGTTTGTTCATTTATATGTGTTTGTCCATGTGTATGTGAGTTTGTCCATGTGTGTATGTGTTTGACATGTGTATGTGCACATGAAGGCCATGCCAGTGAAAGCCAGAGGAGGGCACTGGATCTCATAGAACTGGACATACATGCAGCTGTGAGCTTCCTAATGTTGGTACTGGGAACTGAACTTGGGTCCTGTGTAACAGTACATGCTTTTAACCACTGAGCCATCTCAGCCCCTCAACCGCTTTTGTAGTTCACTTGTTTGTTGGGTACAACATTCTTAGATTGCCTACATTGTCTTTTCGTGATTCCAGTGTGTTATTACCATGGAGTTTAGTGTGGACTCGATTTCCTTCTTACCTAGATGCCTTTGGGATTCTCTTCACTTTGCAGATTAGATGCTGTGCTGTGGTCTGAGGATGTAAGTTCTCCTTGGACAGGGTATGCACTCCATCCTGTGACTCTATTCTGTAAACACTGCCGAGTGAGCTTAGCCTTTATTCTCTTCCAGTTGTAGGTTCTTTGCTACAGGAATAGTGTTTGGCGATCTCACTGGACTGACATCTCCGGCTAGTATTTTCATTTCCTTATTGTTGAACTCCTCTTCATTTCCATTCATTCTGTTGCTTTGCCACCCATTCCTTCCTGCCTTGCCGGTTCCCATTCTTGGCAGTACCTGTTCCCTTGTGAGCTTATTATGCCTGTTCTGTAGTTTTCCCCAGCACCTTGCCAATGCCGCTGGGAGGTAAGAAGCAAGGGCTCCTGAGTCATGGTTGCCAGAATGCACTGCTGGTTAAGTCATCTGACACTGGGTTCTTCGTCTTTAAGGTGAGTGAAGGGAGAACACCGTTGCAAGGATGGGTGAGTTAAGACAGAAAATTGCTCTGAGTCCCGTTGGGCACATGTTAAGGTCTGTTTGTGAATTGACAAAAGGCGAGAATAATGCTGATAATAGCTGCTTTCCCTCCCACTTTTAATTCTCTGCTTTGAGCTTTTAGATTGAGGTGCCACATTGTTTGAATTCATTTATTTTTTTAAATAGGATCAGGGCTTTTATCTACTTGACCACATTTTTTTCTGATGCCTGCGTTTTTCTTTTTTAACCATTTCTTTTTTCTTAGCATTTCTTTCACATGTTTCTTGTAACATATTTGAATAGACCCCGGGCTGATTCCTCTTTTTGATTACCACTCCTTGCTTGATTGTTCTCTTTCAATGAGCCTAGCATCCCTGGACCAGCCTTTTGCTAAAGATAACCCTGGGCCAGGCCAGCCTGAGTTTCAGTTGAGCAAAAATTCTCTGTGTGATCTTGGCACTGTGTTATTTCAGAAATCAGCAGTTACAGATTAGGGACTGTACGGAGTCTTTCTTCCTCATCCTCTTCAATATGTCGCCCAATTCAAAGATAGTGATTTTCATTTATTCTTAGATATCTGTCAATTGCTGATATCAAATGGCAGACTACCCTGTCATACTTTCTCCCTCTTTCCGCCATTTTCTCCACCCCTCCCGCCTACTTTCCTTTTTCTCTCCTTCCCCCTTCTCGACCAACATCTTGCCATATTGCCCAGAGTGGCCTTGAACTCAAGAGTCTTCTGCTTCAGCCTCCTCAGTGCTAGGATTACAGGCACGTACCACCACACCCACCCATAGTTATTTTTGCATGGGTGGAGGTGTAACTGAGGAGCAAAGTCAGGATCTTGTGCCTGCTAGGCAAGTACTCCAGCACTGAGCTCTGTTGCCAGCCACTGCTTCTTGGCTTCCTTCTTTGCTCTTGGTGACCACGTGGCTTTCTTGGTTTGTAAGAGTGCATGGCCCTTTCAATATACCTGTTCCCAGTAGTATTAATGAGAGCCTAGACCCCCATGTTACAACTCCACTGACAAATGAGACTCAGGGAACTTAGAAGGCAACTGAGAGACATCATTGGTAAAGCCATCCCTGAAGAGCAAAGCTCATGGTGTCCTGGTTTTACGTACACATTCCGAGATTCCCATCCTAATCAAGTTGAAATAAACTATTTACGGCCTTTTAATGGGCTTGTAGACTTCACATGTAATGAAAAATATCCCAGCTTTAACGGAAAAGTCAAGATGAGTCAGGCACCCTAGGTGACTAATGATTGAAAGCATATGTTCTCTTACTGACCGGGAGACCCTGGGCTGGCTATACTGATGGGCTGGGTAGCAATTGGATTAGAAATATATAAATGTCTCCCTAATGAAAACAAAAAATGACATGTGATTAGGGAGATGACTCAATTGATAAAGGGCTTCCATGAGGACTTGGGTTTGATCCCTGAGACCCATGCATGACGGCATGTGTTTATAATTCCAGCCGGTGACAGACACAGATAGATCCCAAAGCCTGACTTACTGGCTAGTCTTTGAGCTCTAGACCATTCCAAAAGCCAAGTTGGCACGTATAACACCCAAGGAATGAGGCATCTGGCCTCCCACCTCCACCCCATGTGTAGCCCCACACTGAAAGTAAAGACAATGGCATTTAAGCCCCTTTGACGATTCTTTACTGTGCCCAAGCATGCCAGTCAGTTACCCAAGTCACCCACAGAGTGCACAGAGCCATATGTACCCAATGTGAGGACCTGCATTGCAAGTCCAGTGACCCTGGTTCTCTACACAAGTTCTAAGTGTGTCCCAGGAAGGCTTTGGAGGAAGCAAATCTCTGCCTCAAAGTCACTTCTTTATAAACCATGTGGCTGTCAAAGGAACTGTAAACAGAGGCACTTGAGAAGCCGTTGAAGACAGAAATCTACCTGCCACACCTCTGTCTCCCCTGAGTCACCAGGCAGAAGAAAACCCATTCAGACCTGAAGGGCGAGTAAACCTTGAATGCGAATTCTCTGCTAGGCATTTTCAAGAAATGGTCCCCACGCATCATCGTTGGTTATGAGCCCTCCAGATCTCTCAGAGTGACAGCAATCAAAATGGATTTGGGGAATTTCGTCCACAGATTAAATTTACCAGTCCCTGATATGGATGCTCAGTGACTTTGCTTGGCTGCCAGAGAGGAGATGGGAGTGTCTGAGGCAGGACTTGGAAAAGACAAAACAAAGAGGCTTTTGATCATCTGGCACGACAGAATAGCTTAAAGCAGGGGCTGCAGATGCGGCTCAGCTGTGAGCCACACTGGGTGGGGCTGCGCTGGGACTTGGCGGTGCAGTTTCTAGGGAGGCTCCTGCCTTGTGAGTTTGCAGACTTTCTGCATACTCCTGCAGTTTGTTTGTTTGGAAGGTGCTGTGTGCTCAGGCAAGCATATGGATTTCCCCAGGGAACCACACCGCACAAGGTTGTTTCAAGAGAACTTTTTCGGAATGTCCTGGGTTCTACTCCTATTTTCCTTTAGGAGAAAGCCTTCCTGGGACCACCCTGCAACCATTTTCTCCTGATCCCATTTGGCTTCTGCAGAAGCTGGCTCCATGCCCTTTGGCAGTCATCCCTTCTCTGGGTGACAAGAGGGATTCCCACCAGAGACAGGTAGAGAAGATGGCTGGGCTCCACAGAGAGGCCTGGGACCTCGTCTTGCCCCAGGCTGCCCCACACGCCTGCTTTTCCAGACCATCTTGTTAAATCCATCCCTTGGGTAACATGAATGGATATTGAATGTAAAAAGCAAAAGTTTGTTTTTAAAACAACTTAGCTTCCTTATACAGTCCAATGTCCCTTACTAATAACTCAGTCTTGGGTGTGCATCAGACATTAGTATGTCTGGCTGTCCTTCTGATGGCTCTAATGCAGGTGGTTCGTGTACCACACTCCGATAAACCAACCCCTGGTGATGAGGCAATGCAGATACTGAAGTGATCAGATTCTGCTAATGGGAAAATGAATGGGCTTGCTCCTCTTCTCACCCCCACCCTGGCTTTTATTTTTGCTAGCCAGTGACTAAGATGCAGGTGTGATGTCCAAATCCAAACTAGGCCATCAGATCCAGAAATGGAAAGCAGACTTATGCTTAGGGTTCTCTCTGGCATGTTAGATGAGCTGGAGTGAGTTTAGACAGACACATACACATTATACACACACTACACACACCAGAGGAGAGTGGGGAAAGAGGGGAAGGCATGACCTGTGACGTGGAAAAAGTAATGTCACACGTCATACAGCTCCACTGAACAAAATTCTGAGAACTCATGCTAGTTTCTCCCGGTCATCATCTTGCTCACTCGTTTTTTAGTTCATTTTAGCAACCTTCTCTTGAGGGTTGGAACCATGGAATCTATTTCTTTGGGCTCTGCAGTGCTAAGACACAGTACATGATCAATAAATGTAATTTCGTGAGAAGCAACAGAGCATGAACCACTTAGGAGTGGCTTTGGAGGCAGTTGCCAGGGCTTATAGGTGTTCGCTGTCTGGGACTGTGTGACTTTGGATAGCTTGTGTTTTTGTATCTTCGTGAGTAAACTTGAGATGGCAATCACGTATACATGACTGAACAAATGCACTCATCAAGGCAAAGGGCATGAAATGTCTTATGTGGTAGGCACGGACATCTCTCCACCATTGCTTTGTCATGACAGTTGATGGTAGTGGATCGAAACTCTGTAGTCGGATCCAAACCTGCTATACTAATCATGAACGTCCTTTTGGTGTCTGTGGACCTGGGTAGTGCATTGTTTATTCTAAAGCAGGAGTAGCGATCCCACTCTTCTAGATATTTCACCTGCTCAACACGGCACAGCTCTCAAAGGAACATATTTATAAGGCAGGGACCCGTTGAAAAACCTTGCACAGAGGAAAAGCAAATTCCTCCAAACCGGCCTGTGTCCGCATTCTTCAAGGTAGGATTTGCCAATGGAGCCAAGGCTTCACTGACTTCACTCCTCTTCAGTGACTGTTAATACACATCTATGTAGGGTAATTTTTTTTTAAGTGTTTTCTTCTTTCCTGCTGCATAGTTCTTCCGACTTTCACTAGGAAGGTGTCTCCAGTTTGGCTCTGAGAAGAGGAAGTTTTCTTCTTTCTCACTTCGGACTTTGGCGAGCCAGGGAGTGGTTACGTCTCTCAAGCAAAGCACAGTCCTTCACAAAGACAGGGCTATAAATGCCGGTCACCAACGCTTCACCAAAGCTCACTGACAACCCACACAGACTGTCAGGGAGCTGCGAGCTTTCCCTTTGCTACTCCTTCAATGCTCCTGTAGGTTTGAAATCTCACAATAGGAAGCAGGGGGGCGGGAGGAGCCGGGGAGAGCACAGAGGACTGGGGTCTATAGCTTCCTTTGTTGAATTTTAAACAACTAATAGTTTTCAAAATGGAGAAACTATGAAATCCGTGAAAACCATTGCTGAGGCAGCTGTTCCTAGGGCTCCCGTTGCTGTCGTTACACAAGACACGAAGGGTTTCACAGCTACAGGCAGGCTTTCTGGGACTCACATCTCTCAGGAAATAGCACCCCTTTACCTGCTATGACCCAGTCCAAGTAGGGCCTTCTTGGTTTTTTTCCAAATGGGAACTTGCCAGAAGGTGGGATGAAAATCAGAAGCATGTTTTCCATATATGGAGAACCATGCTAAAGTTAACTGTAGACGATAAAGACCAGATCAGAGGGCCTGGTGCAGGACAGGAACTACCTGTTGTTTAGACATCAAGTCCACGAGACCCCGTTGGGATGGGGTAATGTAACAATCAAACTAGGAAAGTAACATTTTTAGGATTTTATTTGGGATCAAATTATCCTCACCCACTCACTGTTTTATACAAAACACTTTAAAACTAGACTCTAAAGATGCTCTCCAGCTCTGAGCTTTCCCTGAGCCGCCCGCTGGCAGCTGCACGTGGGTCTTAGAGACATCAGATTTTAAAGTGTGCAGCCCTGAACGCCTGCTCTTCTGAAATACTTGCTTCCTGCCTTAGTCGCCATTTTAGTTAATGGAACATCTCCCAGCAGCTCAAGATTGAAACTAGGGAGTCATTTCTGGTGGTTTTCTAACACACTGCATCTAAAACCAGGTCATGGCCCAACTCTCTGCAACACACTGACTGTAAGTGCTGGTTACCATCTCTATTGAGCCTAGCAGGTCCAATGGTTTGTGTATAATGGCCTCCCAATTCCTCTCCTTACTTCTTATGCTCTTGACCACACAGTAGCCAGCAAAGGGCTTCTCAGCCTCCTTACCAGACAGATCATGACCTCTTCATATTGGAATTGTCAAGGAGAAAAACTTTGCCATGACTTAGAAGCCCCTCTAGGAATAATGTGTCTTCCACTTCAGCTCCGCCTTCTACATTTCTCTGCTCATCTCATCACCCCACACCCCCATCTGCCCCCTAAGTACCTTGCTGACATTCTTGTGCCTTCCACACTTCTGCCGCATGGAGCATGGTGCCTCATACACGGCCAGCTTCTTTACTTCCCCAGGAAACTGCGTTTGTCTCCAACCTGGTCTTCCTGGACTGGTCTACCTGCAATTACACCTTTCTCCTTCCCTAGTGACATGTGCTACCGCTGAACGGCTTGCACACCTCCCTCTGTAGGATCCATGCCATGCAGGAGCTTCAATCCTGTACCTGACACTTCCCTGTCATCCAGTAGGAAGGTTACTGAATGGACCATCCACAACTTTCCTCATGTATTTCCTGTTTTTACCTTAACTACACTGAATTTGTCCACATCGGTGGATTATTTTTTAACCCGGTTACATGTCTTTTACTAACGTCTATTGGTTAAATGATTTTTCCATACTCTGACCATTTATTGCCCTGTAAGTTTTTCAGCAATATAGAAAATTCAATTCTCCTCCATTACTTTGCTGTGCTATTATGTGACTACGGTGACCTCAGTTTTTATGCGGCTGACAAACAGTATTTGAAGGTCATGAAATATTTGCCACCCCCAAACTCTAGTTCTTATCCTCAAGTAACACAGCAAATAAAAGCTCCAATTAGGAGTCAACTCTTTTGCCTCTGGATGCTCTAAATACATTACTTCTATTTCTCCTTCCATTCAAATTTAGTCTCAGAATGTTTCCTAGCACCAGACCACTAGAGATGAGAACACAGGTACATGGGTTGGTTTGTCAGCGGAACTGCTGACACCACAGAACTGAGGGGCTAGAGGTACAGCACTGTGGCACCCCATCACTCTCTGCAAAGCTCCGTGAGATGTCTATGCACTCCCTGCAAGGACGGTCTGTAAGAACAAGACTTCGTTTTCACCAGGGAATATGGTCACTTCCTGGCAACCGGAAGGCATATATATATCATCTTCCTCTGATGCCACAGCTGCCTTTTGGCAGTCTACCTTATATGCAATGTCCCAGTGCTCACATAAACCTACACTTGCCCATAACAATATGAACTATTGCAAAACTGTGAGTAAGCTTACAATAAAAGAGGCAATTCTGTACCACTGCATAGATTTTACCCTATAACATCACACAGGGTTTATTTCTCTAGGCAATAATTGGACTTCTGATGTCACCAGAGATTCATCTTCACTTCTACTTACTGGCCCGAGTTCTTGACATTTGTAATCTACCTTTAAGAACAGATGTTAAACTAAAAATATTTTAAGAGGGGGTGTCTTCTGAAAGTGGAGATCCTTGTAACAATAAAACCACAGGACAACAAAAACAAAAAACAGACCTCCAAAACCCCACCCCCTCTTGTTATTTCTATATCTGGGTTATGTATCCATATTCAAACAATTGGAAGTCTTTCCAAGAAATATCTCCCGAGTTAAAAGCAGCATTGTTGACACCAGCGAAAAACAGAGGCGGCCGGGACACATGTCCACGGATGGATGGGTGAGTCAACAATGTAGTAGATCTGTGTGATGAGATGAAGTGCAGCCTTAAAAAGCGGGGAATTCTGGCCCAGGCTCCAACACGGGTGAAGTGGGAGGACCGCAGTAAGAGAAATGAGAAGACAAATTACTGCATGGATTCACTTAGAGGAAGCAGCCAAAGCAGTTAAGTGCTAACAACAGATTAGACTGGTATTTACCAGGCAGCGGGGGAAGGAGTTGTTACTTGTTCCATTCTGCAGGCTTGAGAAATTTCTGGTGATCTGCTATAAAGGAACATTAAACTTTTGCACCAAACTGTACACTTGGTACATTTTGTGCTATTCTAAAATGCAGACAGATACTACATATTCACCTTTATGAATACAGGTTTTTGGTAGTGGTAGTGTGTAGTACGGGTCTATATTGAATCTATAGAATTTACCTTATAATTTTCTTTAAAATCACATACCCTCAAAAAGCCTTACAATCTTAGCATTTATTAAACACACAAAGTAATTAGCACCCTAAATTATCATCACCAGTCAGGGAGAGATGACCAGTTTGGCTACTGTGTTTTTGTCTTTGAGGTCCTCTCATTTATACCTGTCTCCGACGCCAAGCAGACAGCAAGCTCTGGGCTCTCATTCTGTTTGCCACAGTATGTACCTCTAGGGCCTAAGGAAGGGCCTGGGACACAGCGCCTAAGCATTTGGAGGATGAACATAGTTGTTTTAAACATTTAGACGCAGTCAGAGTCAGTCAACAACCACGCAATTCAAGTGCAACAAGGTAGATATACCATAAAGGAGGCAGAATCAACTTTCAAAAAACTAATTTTAATCAAAACAAAAATTGTTGATCATTAACAAGTTTATAAAACAGTGATTTAGTTACATAAATAAATTGATATCAGTGTATCAAATCTTACTTTCAACTTCATGAGCATGTTTACATGAGTGAAGAAGTACGACCTTTTTTTTTTCTTTTTACCTATTATAATAAATAAAATGGAGCGCATGAAATAGTTCTTCTAAACAAAAATACCTACAAACATACCTCTAGCATGTTTTCTAATGAAGGGAACAAGAGACACGGGACAACTTTTGCACCAAAACATAAAGTTGCTTTAAAAAGCACAAGGTTACAGAACCATCAGCTAAAGTAAAGACACTACACTGTAACCAAGGTTGGTATTTTAATAATATAATGAACAGTTTGGTAGTTAGATCTCCAGTTTGGTTATTTTAAAGCATTAAGACAAGGCAAGATAGAAGGCTGCTTTTGTTTTGAGTAATTCTAGAGAAAATAAAATATATTAAAAAAAAGAGAGAGAGAACTGAAAAGTAGAACAGTCATACCTACACAACTTTCTGTCCTGCACAAAGTCAAAATACCTATGCAGAATAGATATATAATATATATAATGTTATCTGTGCACAAACGTTAGCTTATTAGCTCACTGCAAAGGCGTAATGTATCATGTCAATTGTTCTGGAAAACATTTTGCGTTTTGTGTCAAAAGGATATTTGAGTTTCCTAGGCTGGGAGGCACGAACCCCAGTTCTGGCGTACTGCATGTTCTTAGTGCTAAGGCTGGCTGCTCCGGCTGTGTGTTGCCCCTCTTTATTCCAGTGCCTGTTACAAGCATGTGTGGTGTAGTGGTTGTTGGTGTCTGTGTGTATACATATACATACGTATACAGAAGCTGTATAGATATATATACGTATAGAATCTTCCCGATAGATCTCAGTCCAACTACGCAGGCGGTAGGTGGCTCTGCGTTAACGCCCAGCATGAAGTTCACTGACTGAGCCCACCCCGAAGCAAGGCGCACTTCTAGTCCTTCTGATAGGTTTTTCTCTCCATTTTTTTGTTTTTGTTTAAAACCAAGCTACTGCAGCTTCAAGTATTTTTGCATTACATAGAATATTTTTTATAAATTAGTTAATGTTATATTTTCAATATTCAGACATATACTATAATATATATACAGTACAATAAATGCTCTCATTCTTTTTTTTTTTTAATTTTTTTGGATAAATCCCTGAGAATGTATGTTGACAGTCGCTAAGTTTCCACATGCACAAGCATCGTGTGCCATGCTTCTGGACGAAGAGCACTGCAAAGCCACGTGGGTCAGCCCCTCACTACTAGTACTTGGTTTTGTTGGTCTGTTAAATATGCTGAGAATGTGAGGATGAGTCACAGAGGGGTAAAGCTGAATCCATTCGAGGTACTTATCGCAGGATGGAGGTGTTCTGTTCGGTTTTTAAAGCCATTTCAATTATTTTTTTTTTTTTTTGAGGCTGTGAACGTATACAGAAAACAGGAGAGCTATGTGGACTTTGGCCACTTGACAACATATACTCAGTGTAAACCAAACCTTCTCAACCTCTCTCACACAAACCAATAATAATAATAAAAAAAAAAGAATTAAAAACCAAAGAAAGGAAAAGGGAAAAATTTAAAAACACACAAACTTTCACAACATGACAATTTAGTCTGCAAACGCAATATAACTATACACATATAATACCGGTGTGGCTCTGTTCTTTAAGTTAAAAAGGGTACAAAGGCAGGCTCAAGTAAAAACAAACCATCCCTCCCGCCCCCACCCCCTCCCCATTCATACAGGTTCTATCAACCAAACCTCTCCCGAACCAACATCATCAGTTTCTTTTTGCCTTTGTAGATTTGTTTCAGGTTGTCAATAAACTGTGTAAACTGAATGTGTCCATCATGTGCCATCAGGAAGGTCTCTCGGGCCTTGCTGAGGAACTCTATAAACTCGCTGTAGTGCCGAGGACTGATGTGTGTGAGTCGGGAGTGCGTCGTGTTGATATAGGCCCCGATCGTGGCATCCAAGAGCTGCCGCAAGGGGGCTTTGTCCAGTGACATGAGCTTGCCAGAGTTCCTCCTTCCATGAAGTCCCACCATGCCAGGAGTGGTCAGAGTGCACCTGCGCAAAATGTCTGACAGTACCGTTGCGCACTTGACACTCTTGACCACCAGAGGTATTATAGCTGCAAGCTCATTCTTACCCAGGGAGTGACTAAGCGCACAGGCCCACAGCACGTCGTTAATGGCAGGGTGTGTGTCCTGATTATAGCTCAGGTTGAGATGGGTCATGGCCAGCGTCGCCAGCTTGTAGGCCCTCATGGGGTACCCACGGTGCTCCATGTACCGTGCTATTGTAAAGAGCTGTGTGTAGCTCATGCCGGTGGTAGCAGCATCAAGGACAATTTGGTACGCCGTCTCAAAAGCTATGTGATCCTTTTCACAGAGGGTCAGTGCAGAGAGGGCGCAGTTCTGTGGGTCCTTCATGGCGCACTGCAATGCCAGCGTCCGGGCACTGCTGGCCAGCTTCTCCTGCTGGTGGCAGTCCAGGTGGAGGCGGACTATGGTGCTGTTGGACATCACAGTAGTTGCAACAATACTTGTGGCCTCAGTGGGAGTGAACAGTGTAAACCAGCTCTGCATGATGCTGTCCAGGGCATAAACGCCTGCAAGGAACATAAACAAACTCCATTACTGCTAACAGGAAGTCTGGATAAGGCTCTGTTTGCACTTTCACAACTGATGCTCGAACTGGTAACCATCGCAGAACAGGAGCTAGACGGACACCCTGAAGGTACTGTGCCGGGAGTAGCCTTTTAGAATGAGGTTACATGCATTGTTATTCTGTGAAATGCCCGAAAGGAACATGAACTTCCCATAATAAAGAAGCAATCCTCTTGGTGGCTGGTATTTGCACTGCACCGATTGCCATTTCAAACAACAGAATTTTTTTACTAATGAGCACTCGTTCACTGGGGCCTCTTGCCAATTATGTACCACAGAACTGGAGGCCGACAAAATAAAAAGATGGGGCAACCCTCCCACAAACAGGGACTTCATATATGTGGTGTGGTATGTTTAAGTTTAAAATATATACAGCACAAAACTTTAAGACCTACAATCAAGAAACTATCACCCACACTCAGAAGAAACAAAGAGTGAACAGAAGTGGACCCTGTCTGTAACCACCTGTACCCAAGGGCTTACCACACAAGGTGGCTGTCCACCCTGCCACAGCGGCAGGGGAGCGGGCACCTATTCCAAAAGCCCTGTCGCCTCTGTATTGTTTCAGCACCAGAGCACTTTAATAATCGAAAGGGAATTTTCATACTGAGGCCAAGTTTGCGATGGTTGAAATAGCCTGTTACACATGAGGGAAAGAAGAGGAAACAGATTTTACAGTGTTTCCTGTCAGAATCTCAAGGCAGTGTCTTCTCAGTAAGAGATGTGCTTCCTTCCAGGATGCAAATAGGAAGAAAGGCAGCCTAAGCAGCCATGGTCAGCCTGTCTGTGCTATGCACTTTTCTGGGACACAGCAGTTTTTTAAGTCTCGCAAAGGGGAAACCATAGGCTTCAAGGCTGTTGGACAGTCAGGGGATTCTTTTATGGTGGCTACAATTCCTCACACACTTCAAAGTCCATCCGGATCACACAAGGTGATCATCCTCTCCCTCAGAGGAATTAGGTGGCTACAGGAACTTCGTGCAAACTGCTCACTCACTGATTCCCTCCACTTCAAGTGAGAGGCTGGAGCTGCCCCCCAAGACAGTTTAGAGGCTCTGTGCAACTAAGGGTGGGGTCTAGAGAAGAGAGTCCCTGCTATGTGCTAGAGGGCACAGGGATTTCTTATAACGTGAGATGAAATCCTCTCACGAGCACCCATGATGCTTCTGCTCCAAGTTACCCACCTACTTCAGTAGCACATGTCACCAGCCACCGCACCATTTCTCGCCGTCGCCAATTGAGGGTTGACAGTGTCATTCGCATAACCTAGAAGAGCAGGGTAACAAACCGTTTTCAAGGTAATTTTATGTCAGTGGGGAAAATCCCCAATTCATCTCACAGTGTAAACTATTAAGTAGACTCTACTCCCAGGGGCCCAGTAAGCACTTGGATATTAGAGCAAAGATCTATGGTCTGTCTGGAGCTGTCCTTGGCTTTCCCCAGTTGGTCTTGCCCTGACCTGGGAGGCAGGCCGCTTAGTACGTCTGGTGGGTCCATTAGCCACATGTAGCACGTGGCAAAGTCATTCAATGTCTTTTCTTGTGTGAGTCAAAGGATGAGGTTGAAAAATTCAGCCCTTGGCTTTCCTAGCACTAGTATTCTAGGATGATTTCTGAGATTTCTTTTGAATTCATCAAAAGGGGCATGAATGGGTAAAGATTGCTTTAGAACAGTAACTCTGGTTCCTTCTTCAATCTCTGATTGCGACGGTCAAGCAGATCTATGGGAAGAAGCCATCTTTGGCATCACTGCTGATTTCTCCTGCTCCTACATTCTAAGAATTTCCAAGGCAAACTTATTCACCTTCTTATGTTCATAGCATGTCTAGTATCTGAACACCCTAAAGCCTTAGACAGGGCCCATGGAATTTTTTCTTGGGTTCCAGAAAGAATGAGGCAAGGGGTGAGCTTTCAACAATTTGCTGTTCCAATGAGCAGGAGCACAGAGAAATGACATTAATGTTCCTTTCTGCATCACACCTCCAACAATTTATAACAAAATAAGCCAAATAACAAGCATTTATGTTTAAGAAAATAAATTCTGAACTATATTTAAAAGCCATCTCAGCATCTTGGTTTACACAATACCTCATGCTACAGTGGTGCATGCATTTTCCCACTGCATTAAACATTATTAATACATCACTGAAAGGAAGAATCGATAACTTAGAGAACAAGTCAATAATCTAATCAGGGCATTCTAATTCCCATGCTTCGGTAGGGTATAACTACTTTTTAATGAGTGAGAGCACAAATGCTAACATAGGCTTCACAAAGAAAGTGGGAGCAGTTGCTGGTTTGCAGAGTATCCTGTGCCGGAACTCTGAGGACAAGGGAGCATCGCCTGTGTGAAGGACTCCAAATATCCCTGTGCTGCAGCAATCGCAGGCAGGACCAGGCTGGTCGCCCTGTCTTTTACCCAGTTCTCTTGGTGGTATAAAAAGGAGACAGAACCGTCCAATGGAAACATCAATAAAAATTCATGCTGCCTCTAAAAAGTCAGCCCTTACAACTGAGTCTTCCCTGCATGTGCTAGCTTTACTCAGATCTCTGGTTGGAGCTAACTTTCCACTCGTTCACAAAAGAAATAGAAATCTTAAAGCTGTAAGTCAGGAAAAAAATGCTTTTAAGGTTGAGGAACACACATAAGGATTCTAACTGTGAGGTTGCCTTAGCTGGGACTAAAACTGGCTGAGCTGAAGTGACCAGAGCTCTGAAAGGTGGTGCTGTCAAAAAGTCCAACACACTTGGGCTCTAATGAGTCACTAAAAAGCTAAGATGAAAACAGCCCTGTGAGGCTGCTTAGCAGCAAGCTTTGGTGCCCAAGAAGGACCAGCAGTACCTGCAGGCCCAGCTCCAGAGACACTTTCAAAAGAGTGATGTCTGGCAGACTGTCCATGAGAGTTGCTATTTTAAATGCATCTTGGGCAAGCTTGAAGATGTGTGATGAGGAGTGGATGTTTTTCTGGATGGATTCTAATACTGTCTCCAGCCTCCGAACATCGCCTGTAAAGAACAGGGAAAGTCAAATCAAATAGAGTCCAATGTAGGCAAAGCAATGTAGAGAAAAGCCCTGGCAACCATGCCCAGGAGCAAACCCGGAGGACAAAAAACCCAAACACGGGACGAAAAGCCCATGTTCCCTTCCCTGGGAGGCTCATAGCTCACACAGGTGCTATGATTAAGTGTCCCACAGCCACTGCAGGGCACATACATCTCAGCTCCACGTAACGATCGATCGGCCAAGTTAACCCCTCTGCCAGTGACTAAAAGCACTTATAAACTGGAACCAACCGACACGGGGGAACAATAGCTCTTCTAGCTTCTGCGAAGGTATTGTAGTGACTACTTCAAGGACAACAAAACTAGCCAAATCTTTTGTTCTTCTAAATCATAATGGTTTAGTATTTTTAATTGTTGCACAGTAGGTAACATGATATAAATGAAGATGACACCAGGCTCAAATGAGCAGCACCCATTTGCCTCAGGGGTAAAGCATGAAGTTAATATCTTTAAAAACATTCTCTGAGACTTATTTGATAGTACTACTGTGGAGAATTTGATTTAAATACAACGATGATAAAAAGGTTTTCTGGGGGAAAAGGAAAGAGTGCAAACCACTAAAATGATGAGGTTTCTAGACATCACACTACCTTTGGCTGCAGTTAGCATGGTGGATGCCAGCTCACACTGCTGGGATTCAATGTGGCTTAAAGTGAACCAACGAGGGTATCGGTTGGGGACAACTGACGCAATGTGGTGGGGGCGGGAGAGGTCTCCTGTCGGAGCAGTAGATTCCAATACTAGTAACCTGTAATGAGAAAGGAAGGAAGACCATCCTGTCATTATTGGTCCATTACCCTGGCCACAAGAAACCAGCCTCATGGGTGGATGCTTATGGAGATGATCACTGCTTGGGGCCTGAGATGGGGGAACTGTATGGCACTCTTCCTTTGATTCCTAAGCCGCAGCAGTGAAAAAACTGCATGAGATTCAGGAACATTGGACCCAAGAATTATGAAATATGAGCTTTAATCTCCATGAACTATTTTTTAATCTTATCACTCATTAAAAACTAAAACAAGATTAAAATGGATATTTAAGACCATGACTGCAACGAGAGCAGTACATAAAAAGTCTTAACTTGTTAAAAGATAAAGGAAAGGAAAATAAAATGGACTCCTTTTCCTACATTTGTATGTTCTAACGGATGTTTTTTCCTGTGATGTCAGGAATTTGAAGTCAATCTAAATTTTATCAACCAGAGGCTGAACAGACCTGAACGGGAATTTAGTATGATTCTGACTTCAATCTATGTTGACAATAAACAACTCTTAAAAACAAATCACATCGGTAACTTCTTCCAGAGTAAGTACCAAAGAGATCAGCAGCTTAGTTCTAACTGGAACAATGCCTTAAGAATTATCAACACATTGGCTTCGTCCAGCCCCCTAGTTTAGGGACTGTGAAGTAAGAGCTGGGGACCCCTGAGAGTTAGTGGAGTCAGAGAACAAAGCTCATCCCAGGGCTGCTCAGGCAAGTCAAATGACTCCCTCTGTTTCTATCTAGGGTCAATGAGATTTTACTAGGAAGCACTGCGAGTCCTCAATGGAAGAGTAAGAGAAAGGACTGTAGGAGCTGAAGGGGTTTGCAACCCCACAGGAAGAACAATAATATCAACCAACCAGACACCCCAGAGCTCCCAGGGACTAAACCACCAATCCATGGCTTCAGCTGCATATGTAGCAGAAGATGGCATTGTCGGGCATCAATGGGAGGAGAGGCCCTTGGTCCTATGAAAGCTCATTTCCCCAGTGTAGGGGAATGCCAGGGTGTTGAGGTAGGAGTGGATGGGTGGGAGGGAAAACAACCTCATAGAAGCAGGGGGAGGAGGGATGGGATAGGGAGTTTCTGGAGGGGAAACCGGGAAAGTGGATAACATTTGAAATGTAAATAAAATATCCAATAAAAGAAAAGAAAGAGAGAGGGGTCAGGGGACCATAAGCAAGCAAGCACTACAAAGTAGAGGATTAAGAGGTGAGGATTTCTGCCAGGTTGTTATTCAGCTTTTAAAAGAATTCAAGAATGCTGCTCTCCTTAACCAGAATCTTGCTGGAGTTGTCCTGGGAAGTTGAGAAAGTAAGTGAGGAGCTGTCCTTTCTTGACCCCTCTCTCAGGTGTAAGAAGGGTGGAGCTCCCTCTCCCTTCCTTCCATGTTTCCTGGCATCCTGCAATGACCTGGTGCTTTTCCTATGCCCTGTCCATGAAAGGCCTTCTGCAGGGTACCAGGAGCAGGTAAGAGGGCAGAGGAAGGCAGTTCCCCGAGCCCTGCTGGTACCCCAGGTATCATCAGGACAGCAGATTCCTTTACACATGCCACCATGTCACCCTTCTGCTTTAGCCTGGTAGTAGCAGCAGTACCTGGTGGCATAAGGATATTAAGTTTCCTCTGAGTGGAAGTCCTAGGATTAAAATAAGTATACAGACAACATCTGTCCCCCAGAAGACTTCTAAAATGGTAATGTCAGCTTCTAAAAAATGGGAATTTAAATTCACTTATGAAAGTGGACTCTAAACTATAGACCAATGGGGGGGTTGCTTATGTTAGTTATTGATTTACTTTTTGGCAATTTAAAGATCAACAGAGTATTAGAAGATTCCTCTAGTGAATTACTAATATCTCCTGTGGTCAAAAGTGCATGTAATTCACACACAATCTCTCTCTCTCTCTCTCTCTCTCTCTCTCTCTCTCTCACACACACACACACACACACACACACATACACACCACGGGGGCGGGGGAGAGAGAGACAGAGACAGAGACACAGAGACAGAGAGAGAGACACAGAGAGATAGAGACAGAGACAGAGAGACAGGAAGGCAGGCTACCTTAACCCTGTACAAATGTAATGGCACAACTGACTAGCACATGTTCTCACACAAACGTAAGGTAGATGTAAGAGTGACTTTGGTGACAGCGGTCATTCTTGGGCAGATTCATGTGCCAATCTTATTTCCATTACAGACAAGGATGAAAGTTTCTTCTCATGGAATCAAACATTCTGAAGCTTTTAGATCTACACAGGGCTTGGCTTTAAATCTATTATTATAATATATAATATGAACTTTCCACTAAAAACACAAGAGTGATTTATTATTTAAGAGAGTAAAAGGGAAAAGGCTAAAGCTTTAAGAATGGCAGCTGTTCCCTTCAGGCTGTTCAAGTTGAATAGGTTACATACAAGATTTAAAAGCAGGCTCTTAAGAACACATCAAAAAGTATCAACCTTGAGCAAATTCATGATAAAAGCAATTATTTGGTGAATTAATTTTTCAACGGAAGTGAGAAGAAGCAAGTGAGCTGGCAGAGACTATTTTCACTGCCATGACCAAAAATACTGAGGAGGGGACAGGAGCAGTGGAGCTAACAGAGCAGAGCCTGAGGGATGCCTGGCTTGGACTCCTTTAACATGGCACACGCCGCCTGGCTCCCAGCTGTGCACCGCTGCGTCCTAGTAACACAGGCCTTCCTGGACTGAAGGTGCCATGTGGGCTCTCACTGTCAGACTCGCTCTAGGGCTTTCCTTATTTTACTCCCAAATTCTAACACTAAGAGAAGAGGTGGGATGGCCATAGTCTAACGGCAGCTAAGAAAAGGATGCTCCCCTTACAGCAAAATTGAAACACAGCCAACACATTGCCTCAGAACAATCCAGGGAGCAAGTAAACGATATCTTTAGCTTCTCTGTTGCCTGTAAGAGACATGACTGGGTATGATGTCAGCTAAGAATCATTTCTCCCAGCAGGGAAGGCGAACTGCCTTGCAGGGCTGGGCTGGGGATACGTACCGCATTGCTCTCAGTGCAATTTTGTATGCTAATTCAGCATCATGAGGTAGGAGAGAGGTGAAGAGATACTTGGCAAATGTGTGCATTGGAACACTCTCCCGATGGATTATTTCACCTAAGCCACTGTATGGGCCAGCTGTGGAAGAGAACATATAGAGTTTACATCCAAAAGAACAGACTAGTAGCCCCTATGAACTGTTATTTAAAATTCTTTGTGCAAATTTACACTAATAGAGTTAAGAATTTGAACTAAGTAACAGTAAAAAAAAAAAACAAAAACAACAACAACAACAACAAAAAAACAAAACAAAATGAAAAAAACCTTAGTCAAAAGGCTCCTGAGGACACAGTAACCAATGTAGGCTTTAAGTCACCAACAGTCCCTCAAGTGTTCTACTGCTAAAACAGGAACCAGGGACCCAAGGAGCAGAGCTCACACAACAAGGACCTCCCATAAAGAGGCCCTCGGAAGCACACTCTGCAGAACTTGTGTTAACCGAGGAGCCACATATGGAAATGCACAGAATACTGCTTAGCGTTGGCCCTGAGTCTTGACTGACAGACAGGCCACATCCAGAAGAGAGCTCAGTCTCACATCTGGGAGGATGCTGAGGCCTCAGCTCAGCGTCAGTATGCTACTGTTTCTCATAAGCACAAACAGTAATTCCATAAAGTGATTAATAAGTTGCTCATTTGGTATTCACTATAAGCAAAAGAGAAACATTAAAATAATGAAAATGTACTCTTCTGGGCTCCAGCAGGCCAATTTTGAAAGCAAAATCACATTTAAGCTGTCAAAACTCATTTCTTAGTAAATTCTGACAGGTGCGGTGGCAGCACTGGTCCCCTGTGAGCTCCTCAAATGCTTCTCTCAGAGGAAGTTCAGGCCTCAGCTTTGAAAGGAGACCACAGTGGTTAGCACTTAGGTGTTCCGAGGTTTGGTTACTGTAAAGTGTTTAATAAATTGGTTTCCATGTCACCTTTGGGTAACATTTGTTTCATGATTTTTAAAATTATGAGCCATGACACTACTGCTACTGCTCAGAGAACACAACACATTTGTTTTCCGTTAAAAAAAAAAAAACACTCTGGGAAAGAATTTAGAATTCAAGAAATGCAGTTCAGAAGAAATAGGGATACACGTTTATTGAACTCAGTTTTGGGTAGGAGCATGGTATATTCTAGATCATTCTAGAATGACCTAAAAGTTTTTCTGTGATTCAATTTTCAGGTTAGTATTTTTTTTAAGTTATTCTCTATTTAAATATTTTGAAAATCATAGACAATTCATATTTTAGCCTTAACTATAATCCATGATGACTTTCTAACTGCGCCAAATCTACTAATCTCCGTAAGGCATTTCAGAGTACTTAGTAAAACAGTATTTGTGAGAAGCAGATACGGTGTTATATAGTTACCCTTTGCTCACAAAGTAAGTTGCATTACTGAAGTTGCTGTGATGAACTAAATGCTTATGAATCTCCAAACTCAGACAGTGGAAGGCCTGGCACAATGTGAACACATTTTCAGACACACGCTATCAAAGAATTACACTTACATGAGGTTCTACTGCAGCGCCCCAAAATGACGGGACTAGTGCCTTTTTACTCTGCCATAAATTCTTCAAGCTACAATAATGGCCAGCCTGGCAAAATACACCCACAAGTGGTACAATCCTGGTAGAGCTGCCGTGGAGTAAACAACCAGTTTCTGACTAGATTTAACCTTCTCTACAAGTCAACCCTATCCTGGGTCTAAGAACCAGGCCTGTGCAAGTCACAGGCCTCCAGGGAGAGCCGACCATCACTTGCCTGAGTGAGTCTAGGATTAATTGACTTCTAGTGACCTATCATTACAACCACAGACTAGTGAATCATTCAGCCCTCACCACAGACGTTTCTTTTTTTAAGTAAATGGCAATTAACCATGACCCACGACTGGCCGGAGTGGAGAGAGTAAAGGGCTGGAATGACCAGCCCTAAATGGGGCATGTATCTCACACCTCTTCCTGCCAGGGATTAGCAGCCACTGTGGAAGTGGAAGCAGAGAGGCTGTGACAACTGTCAAGAATTAGCCTTCTGGCAACAGCAGTGCAGTTGGACACGGGAACTCACAGCAGCTACGCTGGCAGGCATAAGAACTTGGGGAGTTCGAGCCAGATAGAATTCCAGCATGGCATAGGGGAAGAGAAGGGTAGTACTCAGTCCTACCCCAGCCAAAAGCTACTAGCAACTCATAGCTGCCGGAAGAGGTAGAGTCTCGTTTCTCTCAGAGTATGGCTCCCGGTAGGCTCACCACGCTGCAGTGGAACGTCATACGCTCACAGTACAAAGCGGACCTGAGTTTTCTTTTAAGAGGACACAGAGTTGGGTGGGTGGGGAAAAGTGGGGCAGGGACCTGGGAAGGAGGAGAGTTGAAGGAGGAGAGTGAGGAGAACTAACTTTTAGAAGGGGAGTGGGGAGGGGGGAGGAAGGATGCCAAATGGCTTGCTCTATCTCTGTCAGGTAAGGACAGGAAGAGAGCCTTCTTGAGGAGCAGAATTAGGCAACCCCTTGGTCTTAGGTTTCAGTTTCTACGAATTCTCAAACACTGTGAGAAATAAAAACCTACTAGCTATACCACCTGGCTATCACACAATGGTACAGCACCCAGGCGACTGAATCCTCTGGCCCCACTTTACTGCAGGACAAATTACAGCAATCCATATTGCGGACTACCCTTCTTCTTCACTCTTTCTCCAATCCCTCTCAAAGGTTCCCTTTAAACCACTACATTTTCTTTTTGTTATTCAGACAAAGTCAGACTGAATAGTCAATAAGTTAAACATCATGCATCAGGTAGTACACAATTACTTTTAGATTAATAATAACTGTAATCTCTGAATTCAAGCGTACTAAATAACAAAGCACCATATCTGGCACAAAGTTTTCCCAGAGGTACTTCTCTAGCGAGTAACTAGGCCACCAGTGCCATGGCCAGTGGAGAGTCACGCTCAGTCACGCTCAGCAACAGTAGCTACTGTTCCCTCTTCACAGTGTCAGGCCTGCAGGAAGTCCCTGATTCCTAAAGAGACTACGAATGCATGGAGAACTGCAGGAGCTCATGTGGTCAACTCACTAATGGAGCTGGTTCTCTTTAGTATTTACAGAAGTGGCCCCAGCCTCCTGTCACTGCCCTACTCCTGTACCCACTACCCCTAGGCTCTAAAGGGCCAGAGAAAGGGGGAGGCACAGAAGGTCAGAGTCCTTCCTTAGACGGAGCTTTTATTTAAAAAAAAAAAAAAGTTGAAGAGTAAATTAATTGAAAACTAAGAGGTTAAAAAAAAAAAGTCCCCCAAACCATTAATAACAGACAGAGAGAGATACAGTTAAAAGAAAAGGGTAAATGATAAAGATACCACACACTAACTATCAGCTTTGACAAATCCCATGTCCTCTTGCAGAACTTCAGTACAATGGCAATCAAAAGTCGGGATAAACATGACCACACTGAAAAGACACTGTGGCCAATGATGCTGCTTAGATATCAAAAGGGATTATGTGGAAGGAAACTGAAAAATAAAAGAAGTGATTAAATAATCAGGATTAGTCTTAAAAATAGCCAGGACAGGCCTTTTATCTTTATATATTAATAAATAAACAACAGTCGACACTAAAAAAGTTTAAAATGGGACCCCCCCAAAAAAATGAAGAATCATATTAAGGCTTGCCTTAAGAACATTTCCCTTTCAAAATGTATAAATGTATAATATATTTGGAAAGAATATAATCTTGCAAATAGATCCAAGTTTTGTAAAAATTAAAAGAGGTTTTAAATTGGTGTTTGCTCTGCAGCAGTCCATG
Organism: Rattus norvegicus; assembly: GCF_021556685.1. Classification (NCBI taxonomy): domain Eukaryota; kingdom Metazoa; phylum Chordata; class Mammalia; order Rodentia; family Muridae; genus Rattus; species Rattus norvegicus. Next base: position 40,937,441 of record NC_141535.1, read on the forward strand.
ATATAAAATGTGAACACAGTTTACCACCAACCACAGAAAAATCCCAGGATCACAGCTCACATCTCAAAAAGACTTCTAGCTATAAGACAACGACATTTGCACACACTAAGTTATACTAATTACATTTCTGAATGCCAGCCAAAATGTAAGTTTAGGACCATCAAACCTAGATCTTACAAAATCAAGAAAATCCCCCATTGCTTCAGGTCGTCTCTGAAGCCTTTTTCCTCAGCGAACCTATGCCTACTGAACCTCGTGACATTATTAAAGAAGAGTAGTAACCACTCCTGCAGCTCCCAGTTCTTTGTTGGCGATTGAACACGGCACTGCAAGGCCAGACATTGTGAGAGCCAATACATCCACAGGAATGCCAATCACTTTCTACTTTATCTATACTTGCTCAAGCAAATAGGAACACGGGTACCAAGAACATCTCACTAAGTATCAATGCTACATTTATCTCAGGAGCCACGCAGCTTAAATAAAAATAGCCCATTATAAAGCAAGTGACCTTAAATGGGGCTGATTTCAAACAAGCTACCCTATATGACAAGCTAAACCAATGTATCAAGACCTGGACATGTATATTTTAAGTTGGTTGACGGGTTTCCTAGTGAGCTTGTCTCAGGTGGTCTGTGGATCTATCCTACCACATCTAATGTATCCACACCGAGCTCTTAACGGAACAAAGATCAGCACATAAACCACACCCCTTTAGCACCCCATTACCTTCCAATAGGAAGACTGCTTGCTTGCGAAAAATCTTCACCAGTGTGTCATCCAATTCGATTTCCTGAAGCTTAGAAATAAGCTGCTCCTCATTCCGGCAAACCTTCTCTTGTGTGTACAGCCCGTCAGGCATGATTCGCTGCTGCCCCAGGCCTATCAGGGCTACCTCTACAGCCAGTGTTACATAGGACTCCCCTTCTTCTAAGAACTTGTGTGCAGGCAGATGGTGGTACTCCAGGGATTTGCACTGTCCCACGTTGTCTATAAAATGCCACAAAGAGAGTACTTAAGTTACATTTGCTACTGACAGGCACAAATTACATGCTCTAATCAGTACTGGTGACTGAACTCACTTAACTCGGAGAAAGTCAGAACACCCAATTTTTATGTTAGAATGCAAAGCTTTCTAGTGTATTTTAAACTGTGACTATGGATGATAGAGTGTATGTTTTGTGGGATTAGGATTTGTGGGGTACTAAGGACCTTAAAGAGTGGAAAACGATTTTAAACAAAAATAAAATTCCATGCCATCAGAGTTATAAGACTCATTATATTGTATAACTAATATATGCTAATAATAAGTCAATGTTAAAAAAATTACATGACTATAATGGTATACTTTAAGATGTGCGTGAACAGGGGTTGGGGATTTAGCTCAGTGGTAGAGCGCTTGCCTAGGAAGCGAAAGGCCTTGGGTTCGGTCCCCAACTCCGAAAAAAAGAACCAAAAAAAAAAAAAAAAGATGTGCGTGAACAATGTTTTCATACTTTTTTCTGTAATACTAACATTTCTAGTGATGAGTACAGAATACAGCGTGTGCAACTCAGGGTCTTTTTGTTATCCCAGGTCAGTCAATGCCAGAGAAGCATTCTCTTGTCTCAGTTCAGGAGTGTCAATGTGAAATTTAATTCAGTCGCAAAGGGTATTCGGACTCCCACCTGTCACCCTCCCCACACAACTCGGGTCACCTGCAACTCAGGAAGGCAACCGCTGAGGGCGACACTGAGACAGACAAAATGTCAAACTTGTTTCATCTCATCCTGGCACTAACAAAAGGACAGTCCTTACCCTTCCTCAGCTCTGCCTTAGGTAAGCTTTTGAGGGATGATTCTGAATTTCCAAGACTGAAGAGAAATCTCTGTTATGGAATGTATGGTGTCAAACATTTGAAAGGTATTTGCTAGTTCCCAAAATTAGTCTCAAAATATTTAAGTCATTTTTCATGCAAAGACAACTTTGAAAAGCAACTAAATATTCTAGTCCTGAAAGCTATGGTGTATAGCCGTATTTATTTCTTTATCATAATCAAGGTTGAACACATATAAATGTTATTAAATTCTTTTGTTTACTCTCCCCCCCATTAAATTCTTAATATAGGATCATGTGCCAGAAGAGTTCAGGTCACTGACAAATACTGCCAGATGTTGATTCTGAAGATGCTGCCATGGGGGAGGCCCACCTGAGGCTTGAGTGCCTATTTCCTAGCGCTTACTATCACTAACCCACAGATCCTGTTAACTACATGGCTTCATACAACATACCAAGGGCTGGAGAGATGGCTCCTGACTGTTCTTCCAAAGGACCTGGGTTCAAGTATAAGCTCCCACAAGGCAGCCCACCACTGTCTATAACTCCAGTTCCAGGGGATCCGACACTATTATTCGTGTGTGTGTGTGTGTGTGTGTGTGTGTGTGTGTGTGTGTGTGTTTGTGTGTGTGTATGTATATGTATATGTATATGTATATATATACAAAATACCAATATACATAAAGTAAAAAGAAATATATCATTTAAAATATATACTATAAAGAAAGACAAGGACTAACATCATTTGGGTTTAGAAAAGAGAAGGAACAAACAAATGCCAATGACTTTACCTGTACAATCTGAGAACCCAGAGAAGGCCTCATCGTCAGTGTGGCAAGCTTCCATGAGGCTACTGAAGAGAGTGCCCACGGGGTCAAGGGGGTGTCCAACCCAGCCTTCCAGATTGGTTACTGAGGTTACGCTTTTATGGGGCAGCTCTGTTTAAAAAAGAAATGGAGAAATGGAGAGACGGAGGTGACGGGAGAGCAATATGGGTGATACAGATTGATTTAATAGCAGCACTCTGAACAGTTAGTCATTAATTCAGATGGAAAGGTCCTTATTAGTTAAAAAATCTATCAGCTGGAAGGTACTACAATGTCCACTTGATGAGTTGTAAAGGTTCATCTGTCAATCAATCTAAATGGCACTCAAGTCCAAGAATGGCTCCCCTCATCTGTGTAACTCATGTGCCCGACACCATGTGCTAACATTCACAGGACTGTCCTCCTGCTGGAGAGACAGGGGCTCATCCTGCTACCTCTGTGCCCTTGCACAATCAGCAGAGATGAGGAGATACATCTTCACATGGCCACCGTACCAGCACTCACTGGGTCATCACGATGAGAAGTGGAGCAATGACGCTCTGGGTTTGACACCAACCCTCATGCCAGCCCTGTTCAATCACTTCACAGTGGCTCTCCTTTCCGGGAGACCGGTTAAGAGTGGACCTTCAGCAAGAGTGAGCTATAGCTCAAGTTAGATTTTGACAAAAAATTTCTTTTTTCATTTTCTTTACAGAATGTTAGCTCTCTTGTGTGGGAAAGTGCTGAGAAGAAACCCTGCAAATGTTTTACAGTATGATCTACTATAAAATGCTATTTAAAGCTGCTTACCAAAATAATAAAACAGTAGCATCTCTTTCTTAAAAGAAAATAAAATCTAGTTATCTGAAGCATAGATTAACAAACTGACTCATAGTCAGCCAAAGCCTCATCCATGAATTTACCATTTCTTTGGAAGCCTTCTGATTTTACATCACTAACTCTTAGTGCATGAGAACAGCACATGAAATCTTATTCAAGCTGCACTCTAGAGTCCTCAGAAAGGTCATCATTCCCTTGGTTTTGGCCACTGGCTTTCACATGTGTAACAAGTACAAGATGAGAAGCAACAGCCACACTCTCTGGTTCGGCTAACTCTGGATGCTTGGTTTAGAAATTGTATATGGTTAGGAGAACTGTGCAGACAAATCTACAGGCAGGAGAGAGATTTCTAAGAAACAAACTTTTAAAGAGAGGGAGAGGTTATTTTCTTTCAGAATCAGAAAGCTGACAAGTAACACCAAGGGAACTGAAATACTCAGACACTACATTCACTAACCTCGGTCCATTTACAAGTAACTGTAAGCAACACCTAATATTAAGGTCCATTCTAATATTAGAATAAACAACAGCAAATCAGGGACAGATACACAGTCCTAACAACACTCAAGAACTGCCAGAAACAAGTTTCATCACTTGCAGGATGATACAGAATGTGTCTGAGATGGCCCAGGCCTGGGCTATAGCACACCTGACTCTGAGGCAAATCGCACTGGTCAAACCCAATGTGATTTCTTTCTTTCTTTCCTTCCTTCCTTCCTTCCTTCCTTCCTTCCTTCCTTCCTTCCTTCCTTCCTTCCTTCCTTCCTTTCTGTGTTTTGCCCCCGCCCCGCTGCTCCCCTCCCCACTGCCGGTCCCCAACGTGATTTCTTTAACATTTTTACTTTTTGTTTCTTAAATGGAACAATTTTACAAAACAGAATTTAAAACTAAAATTCCTCAGAAAAATTTACATGGTTTCTAGGATCATCCAGAACCAATTCTTTTGACATTAAACGAAGTTCTGTGCATCCTCTTAGTTTGAAAGCTATCCTTTATACAGTTCAGAAGCAAATACCTGGACCAGACACAATCCACGTGTTTAGAGGAAGTGGATTTCAGAGACGCTCTCTACAGGGTCTAGCAGTAATGCATTTCAGGAGAATGAGCAGAGTCGTTGCATATCGAGGCCACTGACATCCAGTCTGATCTGCACTGCCCTTTCTGTGGTTCAAACTGTAACTCTGGAATTCTTTGCACAGTGACTGACAGTGCCAGCCTACACACACCAGTAGTTTCACCATACAGGAAATTGAAAGTTAGAGCCAGCACTTGCTAACCTCCAGCTTATTCCAACAACTTTTCATTATTATCTGTATTCAAGGCATGTCTAAGGATCAATGGATTAAAAACACAACTAATAATAAGAGCCAACAGTAAATATAACTGTAACTGTTCATAATTTAAAAAAAAATTAGAGCAAAGCAAGTCACCCCAAGAAACATTTGCTTACAGGAGGAACGAGTGTGCAACTAGGAAAAGCAGATGTGTCTATCTCCCTCTCAATCCGCAAGCTGAGAGCCACTAACAGCCTTTGTTGTCACTACTATGATGCTTATTCAAAATGAGAAGACTAATCAACTAATAAACTGAGGTAAAGACAAGTTAAGGTGTCCTGTCAGTTGATAGCTCATCAAATGTCATTTGTAGACCTTGAGAAACCAACCAACCAGCCAACACACCAAACAGGGATTTCTCTTCCGATCACTTTCAACAAGTAACAAGTCCTCAAACACAGATTACTATGGCTATAAAAATATAGAATGCCAGGCCTTGCTTCAGACTTTCTAGGAATTAGTTGGTTGATCTTAGTACTCTTAAAGACAGCCCACCTCCACCCCATGTTGAGACCGGCTGTACAGAAGAGGGACCTCAGAAACAGACAGTAGTCATCAGCTAAGGGTGCCACCCGAGACATGCTGCTGGGATTTAAGGATGGGCAGCTGCTGTAGAATTCTTAAGAGTTTGAACTAAAACACTAAGATGATGTCTGGCTTCCATTTTAGATGATCCAGACAGATCATCAGCTGTTCAAAAAATAAAAATCACCTTAAAAAATTAGGATTTTTTTTCTACTTTTAACATTCAACCAAAACCAAAAGATTTTATCATTATAGATATGTTATCAAATTAAATTTTTTCATGTGTCTTTAGCTTATGGGTATCTGATATGTACGGTGGCATACCACGAGTGTCTTATATCAAACATTTTTAGAGTGGTGAATAAAACCATTTCTATGGTTGTGCTTTCAAAACCCCATCATCTCTTCCAGCAGAACGTGAAACCAAGTTCCATCCTCACCCAGAAGCCCATGCCAACAGAGACCATCTCTTTCATAATCACCTTTTTTTTGAGTCCGGAACATTTCCAACTGCTTCTGCTGCTGTCGTCGTAATGTGTTCACAATAGCTATCGCTAGTCTCAGGGCTTCTCTGGGGTACCCGTGAGAACGTAATGCATCCACTCTTGCACAGGCTGTAGGAACGTGTTCTACAAACAGAAACCCAGAAATGGGGTAAAGTGGCTGCTGTCAGATCCATCCATAAAAGCAGGCTGCTACAGTAGATGTTTCTCCCCAAGTGCCACAGAAGAAGATATAGGAAACCTGTTTTGAACTTGGATCTGAATGGAAATTTCAGACCCCTGTGCCAAGCATTCATCTGTCGCCCATTGAATACCTCGGTTCTCTACCTCCCACTCTAATAATGCTATAGAAACTAAACAAAGGAGTAAGTCATGGAAATGTTTTTCCAGTTTGGCCACTTACCATGCCAGAGGGGCCACCCCCGGGAGTCAAAGAGGGAGTTTTCAGTGTCGTCATGGTAACAGTAGTTGGTGTACAGGTCACTGCTGATAATGTGCTGCAAGTGGCTGTCCTGCCAGTGGAGGTCACAGGCCTCGATGGCTCTGGTGAACACTGTCCGATGAGGCCTGTTCGATGAATCTGTTTTTTCCACAATTCAGAAAGCCGTGTCAGCTATTATTCACATGTGAATAAATCAGTCATACCATTCTGCGGCCAGATGTTCATGAACACACCCACACACACTGTCCTGCACCCGCTAAGAGAAGGGTGGAGGGTGAATGAACAGCCTCACATCCTAAGTGCTAGAAGGCAGTGAGCCTAAAGTTTCCAGTCATTTACTTGCTTTATCAAACGCAAACACTCTGCGGCCATTAAAGCTATGGTTAAAGGCATCCTGCAAAAAGAATTGTCATGTCTAGTCTCCAGCCAAATATACGCAAAAGAGGCACTTGGCTTTAAAATATTAAAAAAAAAAAATCACAGGAAAACTCACTGCTCCCTACTTCTGAGGTGCTGTGTTGGGCTGCCCCTGATGGGATCCACAGCTCTCACAAACACTATGCAAGAGATGCGACACCAGCCATGGAACCTTACAGGAGGATGCAGTCAGCCTTCAAAATATGCGTAAGGGTTGTGCTTTTGGTTGTATTTTTTAACTATATTGTGCGGTTTTGCACAATTAAAACTATTATGCTTCTTGGGATATAATGATGAAATGCCACTTTATATCCCAAAGGGCATAAATGCATCTGGTTAACAGTTCACAAAGCCACACAACATAGCTACAAAACAAACCAGCGCACTTACCTTGCCCTACAGGCTGTCTCCTGACTCCTGGGCAGGTTCCATGACTGGTGTGATGTCCCCAGCATAGTGTATGCCGGGGCATCACAAGAGAGCAGAAGCATACAGTCCGAAGGGGGTTCAAGGTTCAGGACCTGACGAAGAAAAGAAATGTTTGGGGAATAAAGGATATTCTCACCTCAGCTCCTTGGATTATTCAACTCCTAAAGAGACTACAGGAACTCCCGCCCCTTGGGCCCCAACGCCAAACATACCTTCAACTGTGGCACAAGCCTGCACTGAACCGTTTCACTTTCGTATACTTAACTGTGCTCAAGGATAGCCCCCTTCGTTGCTCTCTAAGACTCAACTAAATAAGATGCAAAATGAGGAGCTTCCTTTACGGCAAGGTTTTAACTTCCAGTCCCTGGACCTCTATCTGAGCAGACAAAAGGCAAACTATACACAGGGGCTGCAGCCGTGCTGACAAGATCAGCCTGGTGGACCCATCTACCTGGGCTCTGTCCTGCTGAGGGAACTAAGCCATGACTTGTCACAGTCTGGCACACAAGCACTGCCAAGAGTCAAACACACCTTTACTACAGGATTAGCCAATGCAGCCATTTGCAATGGCTGTTGGTAAGTTCACAAAGACACCACACTTCAGAGTGGTCTCATATCAACTTAGTGATCCGTATCTAGAGGGAAGACATACTGAAGTGCACACATGACAGATACAGAGGTGCAGGTGACTATCTGCTGTGACTCCTGGCCAGGATCCTTGCTAGCAGCAGATGGATAACCATTCTGTAAAACTAGAGGGATGGATCCAACGTTTAACTGCCTTTTGTCAATCAGGATAAATGTGCTACTCCCAGGAGGGAAAAAATTTTACAACCTCTCCTAGTTAAATATCCAAAAATTCAAGTTTCCTTGAATTTTTATAATTTTTAAAAGAATTTTAAGGAATTTTCCTAGGTATTTTAAAGTGGTCTTAGTATTTGTTTTCTTTACTTCAAGTTGCAAGGTAAAACTTAAAACTGAAGAGACTACAAAATGGCAACCTGCTATTATACATGCTGTGACCGTGAGTTAGTGTTCAAGTACTGATGTGGCTCTCTGACTATGACAGTAATCCAAGCATGTGCTATGGTTTCGTTAGAGAATGAAAGGAACTGTCACTGTTTCGTCGCAGTACAGAGAGAAGTAGAGAACACACACTGGTTTGCTCCAAGATACCAACAGAACCGAGAGTCACCAAAAAAGGCTAAACTTTCACAAAATTGTATTTAAATGACCATGATGAGCACAAAAATAGATATACACAAACTCTTAAGTATTTAAAAAATAGCATATAACAAAAAAATGGGAAAATTGGGAAAGTAAAAGGTGAATTCTTATTTTTTAAAACAAAAAACAAAAAAGACAGGCAGGCAGGCTTTCACTCTATAATCTTAAAAAGCCCTCCTGAAAGAGAAGGATCCAGATGTTGTTCACTAAGCTTAACTAATCCCCCAGCCATGGTGGGCGTCCGAAGGCCTGTGTGTGCACTCTTAACTCCCAGACGCACAGTGAGCTCCGTGTGATGCCTCAGCTACTAGGTTGAGCCCGTCAGTGCCCAGGCTCTCCTCTAGAGAGAACAGCGAGGTGGTGGTTCCAGGTGCGAGCAACTACACGCTCGGCAGGTATGGTAGCCACCACCCCTTGGAAGCAATGGTTCTTCTCACAACCCCTCAGAAAGGACTGAGTGTCTGTTAAAAAGCAGGTACCCTTAGGCACAAAAGTCACGGCACTGCCTTTGGACTAAATGCAGACATGGCTTTACCCTGCCAAAGTCAAACAGTAACGGAAACGAGCTGTTGCCCTGGTTTGTCCTGAAAGCTAGATCATTTTTTCTTCTTATATTTTGGTGTTTTACCTCCTTGTGTGCCTATGTACTGTGCACAGGCCTGGTACCACGAAGCCAGCAGAGGGCATTAGATCCCATAGAACTAGAGTAACACATGGTTGCAAGTTACTATGTGAGTGCTGGGCACCAAAGGCATGTCCTCTGAAAGAGCACTGCTCTTAAACACTGAGCCATCTCTCCAGCTGCCATCCAGTATCTACAGAATTTTCATATTAAATCAAAAGTAACATCAGAACCAGAGAGTCAAATGTAAAACTGTAGGATGTCAAAGTGACAGTCTCCCCAAAATAGCAGCAACCAAAACTCAGAAAACCTCCAATTATAAAAACAGAAGATTAAAGATATCACGTAGGTAGACATCAAAGAACACTTCTCTAGCAATGAAAGAATAAACGTTGACCAATTAAACTCGACAACTTAGAAAAAAAAATGGAGATCTGAGGGCTACATTTAATTATTAAGTAACATCGTCATGAACATGTTACAGACAGGATGGACTTCAAACACTGAATTCCCAAGGCAAATATCTCCAGTTAAAACAGCCTGACGATCATCTTCTAGGTCCCGAAACCTCTCCTTGATGGGCAAGTCCCTGAGGACATTCTCGGTAAAGACCGAAACACTTTGCTATCACCACATTTGACCTCCGCACACTGCATAGCATTCTCTTTAGGAATAGCAACTCCTCTGTTGATCAGCAAAGAATGCATGATTCGGGATCCTTCCAATGCTAATTCCAACCCTGCTTCTATCGTGTGATTTAAATCACTTTCAAATCCCCCACCAAGCATAAAATTCAAGAATATTGGTACAAATTACTAACAGCAGATTTGTCCAAGACTTAACAAGTTAAGAATGTGATTTTGAAAAAGACCAAAAAATGCAGTAACATCTCACAGACGAAAGTGAAGCCAAGGAGTAGTTTGTTTTTAAAAGACAGAAGAGAAACTGAAACTACAGGATAAAGTTATGGATTATTCTGGAAACAGGTGGAAACATTTCTTGGTTGTCTGAGACTGAGGGCACTGTTCACCTCTGGGTGGGACCAAATAAACTACACAATCTCCTCACAGTCAAGTTCCCTGATGCAAATGCCAGGAGTAACACAAGGCCCTTAGCTCACAGACCCATGCTATAGTCTAAAGCAATTAAGTACACACATTAAGTCTGAATATGAACTGACCAAAAAAGTCAGCAAATACGTTCCTCAGGCATCTCAACAGTTTTTACACAGTAATGCGACACTTCCCTACCCTGTATTTGTAATTAAAATGTAAAATTCAAACTAAACAATTAGTGGATCCTTTTAATCCCCACTAATATGTAGGATTATCATATCTATCTGCATTGTGTTATTTTAGAAAGCATACGATGTTCCTAGTTACAATCAAAACTCATGCACGCATTCAAAACCACCATGGATGTCCTTGAATTATGTAAGTCCCCGGCCATTATCTGTTAACATTACAAACGTGTGCCCAGTGAAGCAGGCGGGAAGGGGCAGGATAGCAGTGTGGGCTCACCTGGGTTGGCATTTGCACCCTGAGGCAGAGCATTGGTTAGGTTGGGCAATTCACCACCATGATTTCCATCTTCCCACGGACAGACATCAACACTGTTCCATTTTCTCAGCTGTTTCAGCCAACTGGCCTTTTGCTCCAACTTACAGTGGGGGTTTAACACGATACACATCCACAGAGCACCTAGTTTAAAGAGGACAAAGACATGCATTTCAAACATTATAAAGATGTTCACGACTAACAGCTAAAGACAAAATCTGAATCAAGTCAAGATAGACAAGGATCCTGCCAGGTCACCTGACAGGAGATATCCCAGACTCTACGTTTAAATGAGGACCAATGAGCCCTTACACACTAGCTCTGCCATCCCTTCTTACTTTCAGTATACTTTCCATATTAAAGCCAGTGACCTCAATCACAGGGTTCAATTTAAACACAGTATGCACACTGGCACTGCGATATACTATTCTGCTTCATTCTTCTCCCAAATCAAACTTACTGTCAAAGAATATCTTTGTATAATAAAAGAATAAGACTACAGTATGGACATACATTCCTAGCCTCCTTACAAGAATTTCAAGCATTATAGTATCCATAATTATGTGCATGTGTGTACATGCATTCTCATACATGCACACACACATGTAAATGGAGTAAGAGTTCAAGTTTAGACGTCAATAAAATGAATCATTTACGAATAAAACTCAAAGGCAGGTCTGATGACACACAGCTATCACTTGGGAAGCTAAGGCAGGAGACTCACAAGTCTTGAGGGAGCTTGTGGTACACAGTGAGTTCCAGACCAGTGAAGTACTGTCTCAGAGACAACAAAACAGAACAAAACAAAAAGTAAGTTCCATTAAGCACACTTTCCTAAGCCATCTCACAGGTCCCAATCTTCATATAACCACTAAATGCCGAGAGACATACTAGTAAAGCTTTCCCTAGTTTTTCCAGAAGGAAAAGTACAGATGAATTCAAGGGAAAGAAATACCTCATTATTTAAATAAAATAATGGTGAATTTATGCTTTCTGCATAGTTTCAAAAGGTGGTTAGCATAAATATTTCGCACATGTAAAACTATTAATTTCTAAATAAGGTGATACCAATGCCTTCCAACATTCACAACATGTCTTCTCTAGGGAGACACGTGCGGATGTCTGTGGCTTTGTTTAGTCTCTGTCAGCTGGGTAAGAAAGGTAGCAATGAACTAGGTGGACGCTGTTTGCTTTGCCCAGAAGCAATGCACAACAGTCTTTCATACTTCCTGAACCTGGTGCTGTAAATGTAAAATAGCTTAAAAACTTAAAACTGGAAAAATAAAATATACAAAGTTAAAAAAACAAAACAAAACAAAACAGCTTCAGCTTGTCTAAGCCACAGGTATTTACAATCTACATTTTAAAACTTTCAAATTGCCAGTTAGAAACAACATATGGTCAGCCAAGATGGACTAAGTTCACCACAGTGTCTCTTCCTCCCAGTGATTACAAGGAAAACCTCTGGACAAATGAGAAGCAGAAACCCAAGGGCTCTGAGAAGTGAGCGGAAGTGAGCTGGTCCAAGAGAGGACCTAAGACATCAGGTGGCCCACAGGACTGCGGTTTCCACTGCTCCTCACCTGCATTTCTTCTCCTCCTGGACTTGATGTCAGATAATAGGTTCACTCAAGGAGCTCTACACGGGCGGATGCATGAAAAACCTGAAACTTGATTTTCCCCCAGCAAGTCTTGGAAAGGAAAAGCCCAGCTCAGAGACGGTGAGGGGGGCTGTCCAAGTCCTCACCACAGCATGCACATGGGACAGAAGCAAGGCACAACGGCGGTGCCTCAGACCACTGACACTGCAGCCCTCAGCCAAAAGTGCTGTGACAGGTTATGGTCTCATCACCTTGGTTGGTTGTTTTCACTTTTTCACTCTCTAGGGAGTTTTAATCAAATTCTGATGTTAAACTGTCTACAAAGAAACAGGAAAATGTGTCAGCTCTGAAGAGAAACTCCAACAGATGTCAGGTAGGATGAGCAAGATGTCAGCATTAGAGACTTGATAGTAACAGTAACTGTCTTCTGCTACATGCAGGTAAAAGCAGTTAAGGAAAAAAAACACGACATCATCCTCAGTAATGAAATGCAAACTATGAAAAAGAACCAGACAGAAATTCTGTAAGTAAAAAACAGTATGTGAAACAAATGTATCAAATGAGACCAAAAACTGAAGAGACAGCATAGGAAAAGAGTGAACCTAGGGGAGGGGCGACCTCGTGGGACGAACAGAAGACCAACTAGATGACACTCAATAGACTCTTAAACAGGTAGGCAAATGGCAAAGGTTGGTTAACATCTGTGTCACTGGGTTACAAGATGAGAAGTAAAAGACCCTGGAAGAAATAATTACTAAAACCTGTTCAGATTTTCAGAATGATATTAATTTACAGATCTAAACAGCTTAAGTCAACCTCAGAAAAGGGTCAGCTCAGAGAGAACCATGACCAACCATAGCAAACTCAAATTGCTGAAAAGCGAAATAAAAAATAAACAAAGCGCCGAAAAAACAAACAAACAAACAAACAAACAAACAAACAAACCATGCACACAGGGCAGGATCCAATGAACATTATCTGTTGAGTGTTAAAAGGAGCTGGAAAGCCAATGACCAATTCTATGGGCAGTGACAAGATCTATCACCTAGGAAACACGGGGAGACCCAGATATTCTCAGAACAAGGGAACCACAGCATTCACTGCTACAAGATCTATTTTAGAAAAACGCTCAAGCCAAGTATTCCTGATTAAAGAGAAATAACACCAAAAAGAAAGCTGACTGTCTAAGAATAAATAACAGAAATGATGTGCAGGGCCACGGGTTCGATTCTTAGCTCTATCAAATGTGTGTGTGTGTGTGTGTGTGTGTGTGTGTGTGTGTGTGTTTGTATCATACGTTCTAATCACCAATTAAAAGGGGCAATCAAGCCAGATTAAAGGCTAAGAACCAATATAATGGCATCCGTAATATATGATGATAAATGTAAAGGGACTAAAAAGGAAGACTGTGTCAAAGTAAGGGGGAGGGACTTTGTTGTAGACTTAAGGACAGGTGTGGAGTCAGACATTGCATGATGATAAACATTCTTCCTAGAGAGAATCCTAGGCTGTACTCAAGGCCTTAACATCCCAGCAAAAATAATCGGAACTGTAAGGAACATCAGAAATGTTTCAGCTTATCTGTAGACTTTCATCTCCTCTGTCAGTAATTGACAGAACACGTGCACAGAAAATTAGCAACTGCCCCAACACTATCAACCACGTAAAATAAATCAAAGGCGACCACACACCTAAATATCAAGCTTAAGGCCACAAAGCTTCCAGTAAAGTATCTCGAGCTAGGTAAGAAGTAGTAGCCAGAGTACCAAAAGGGCAGTCCATGAAAGGCAAACGATGAAATGGGCTTTGAGCACACTAAGAACTGTTCCACAAAGATGAGGGAATGACAAGGAGTCACACACCCGGGGAAGGAATCCTCAAGTCACAGTTGTGACAATGAGCAACCATCAAGGTACACACAGCCTTCTCAACAGTCATGAAGAAAACTGTACAAACCGACACAGTGAGCCGAGCATGTAAGAGTGAGGAATCGCTGCTAGAGGAAACCAATCCAAAAGCTTCCATAGGACAGCGTTTGAGCCAGGGGACGTCTGGAAAAGGCAAGCTAATGGAGCTGGGGGAAGGATATCAGTGGTTGCTCTGGGAACTAAGGGAAAGAAAGGCATCAAAATGGGAAGAGGACAGAAAACATTTAAGATGGTGAAACTACTCAGAGTAGAAGAGTTCAGAGGCAGGCATACGCCACCACAGTCATTAAACCCAGGAAGTGTACAGCACTTAGTGTCAACTCTCCTGAAGTGCGACAAGCATTGAGGGAAAAGGTGTCAGTATCAGCTCAGTGGTCGAACAAATACACTGCAGGTGCAGAGAGCACTGGTGAGGAGGGAGCTACTCGTGGACAGGAATTTCCACACCAATATTCTATGAAGTGTTTGTTAAAAAGTGGCGAAGAAAACTGTAGAAAGATATTTAATTAAAGAGAAAATAAAGAGTGGGCTGTCTGAAGAAACAGACAGACAAATGTGCTCAGCATTATTAGCTACTAGGAAAATGTAAGTTACACTCACGGTGCGACAAGGAGACAAGGCAGTAATAACTGCAGGCAAGGAGGCGGAACCTACCGTGTGAACTGCTGAGGCAGCAGGAAGAAGTGGACAGCCACCTGCAAGACCCTTTACAACAGGATCCAGAACTCATTCCCACATTTGCCCAGCAGAATTAAAAACACGCCTGGAAATACATGCTTATGGAAGTCTGACTGAGGCAACGGCAACAGCAATGGACAATCTGAATGCTCTTCAACTAGTGATCGGGTCAAAAGACCGTGGTATAGCCCTATAACAACAAACTAACCATGGATACACAGATGCAAATGCACTCTGGTCAGTGAAATCCACATTTCAATGATGTTTCTGTAGTGTTCACAGTATAGAATGACTAGTATAGTCATAGTATGGTCAACATTTGTAACACAAGGCCCTGAATGTGCTCCCTACTACTGAAGGAAAAACCAAACGAGTTGCCATTTATTCGGATGCCCACTACCTGCTACCAGTTACATTATTTAAAACCTGCAAGCATATCCCATCAACTCATTATAGTAATTCTCTGCAAATCTATTACTATCTCCATGTAGAGTGCCTTGAGTCAGTTTGGTTGCTTTAGCAACATTTCACAGCCAGGAGAAGAGGCCAAAGGGCAGGAGCAAGGTCTCAGGACTTCAGCATCCAGCGACTGGACCTTCCAGGACTCGGTACCTTCCTGAGGCATCCCCACAAGGCACACTGGCATGTCTCCGCCAGGGTTCTCTCAGAAGGCGTTACTTTTATCCACGAGATCTTATGGTCCAGTCACCTCCAAAGGCTTAGCTTCTTAGTAGCCAACAGTTTAGATGCCAACATGGGAAGCTGGGATGGTTACAGAGACTCTGACTGTAGCCATGACAAGGGTCAAACCCAGAGAGCCTAGGAGCCCTTAACACAAGACCCTAAGTATTCTTGGTTCATTTCAACGAGGATTTCTATATGACCAGAGGAAGAGAATTTCATAAAAAACTTGCCTTGAACTTTCATGCTGGCATTTCCCTAACTAGAGAATTTCCATTTTATGGAAGGAGACACTTTTTTTTTCAAAAATCTAAGTCTATTAATTTGCTTGAAATGTTCTTTTATTGCTCAACTCCTTAAAGAGAGGTTTCATCCAGAATGGGTGTTCTTAATGCTAGACTCAAGTTTAGTGCCATGAGAGATGTGGCTTTTTGTCTTAACAGTCATCACTACAAAGGTTGTAATTAGCTTTAATAACCAAATTAACCAAATTGAATAAGTCATTCTCCAAATTTTATTAATTCAGGGTCCCACTCCGAGCATTTATCTCCTTTCCCTCCAATGTGCCTGAAGTATTTGTAGCTGTGAGAGTAAAGTTCTTTAATGATTAAACCCTGCTCTATGGCTTCTCTGAAATACTAACTCTTTCAAGGATCCAGTGGGACAGTGGTGAGATTCGGTTAAAAGCAAGCGTTTCCAGACAAGTCTGAAGGACTCTCCTGAGCCTCTGTGGTCCCAGTTCCCTAACTGAAACAAAGGGACAATAATTTCCGCTTAATTCATAGGAGTTTTACACTTAGGTTTCTGCCAACTATAGACTTCACCAAGCCTCAGACAGCCACATTTCACACAGAAACTCCACAAATAGACACTGCTGCTCTCTTATTAAAGTTTTGACCCACAGCTTATTCCAACTGATAAAATTTTCCCAGACCCAGCAGAAGAAACACTGACATCATTCTGCAAAGAGAAAAGCAAACAGTCAGTGGCGACCCTAGTCTATCACAACTGCTAAGCACTTAAAAACTTGCTAAATTATGAAATGGAAAAGTCAATTACTGGCCGCTTACTTGCCATAGATGAGTATCTGTTTTTAAATGTGGTAATCTTGGTGCTTTTATATTTGTAACTACTGGATAGAATTTTGTCTGAAATAAAAAATTAACTAGTCAGTCTAGCAAACTATAATATTAAATTTGTAAGACTTTATTCTCTGTTATTGGTAAAATTAGGATGTGCCCTGTTCTAAGTTACACAAAATGTGGAAAATTGATTTTTTTTTTCAGTCTTTACCTTAACTCGAGAGACTCCATTTTATAAGCAGCTTTGACTCCATTTTGAGGATAGTAGATAATTCTGCATTTGGGTAGAAAACGAATGGCCCCCATCTATCTGGTGCCATCCACTGACAGAGATTGATCAATGACTTATTCCTGGAGGTATAAAGGGTACCACCGTATAAACTTATCAGGCTGAATTGCTACTATAGGTGTATTGAAATCCTACCAGAAAAACAAGGGCCAAGAACTCATCAAATACGCATGACTAATAAAATGGTGCAACCTCACTTGGACCCTTTAAAGAAATGATCAGCACAGACAATCAATCCATCTATCATATGATGACTTGGTGTGTGCATCAAGGTACAGGGCATTAGCCTTACTTACTGCTGTATTTTTCTCTTTCTAAAATTCGACCCTACAATCACAACAATGGCTCTCAACCAGGGACAATCCTATGCCCTTCTAGGAGGTATCTGACCACATGAGGTGCTACTTTGGTCATATAAAGTACAGCCCAGACACACTGCTTCACCCTACAGTACAGAGGATGAGCCTCCACCACAGAGAACTCGTGCACGAGTATCATTAGCTCAAATAATCAAATTCAAATAAATCACTCAGGAGATGAAAGAGCTGTAAGCCAGACAACAAGAAGCCATTGCAAAACTTAACAAAACCGGAGGTGTCCAAACAGCGCATTATTATTACATGCTGCTTTGTATGCAAATTTTTATCCCTGCAAGGAAAATCCTAACAATATCACGTTACACATGTTGGGTTTCTAATTAGATTCTACATTTAACGTTCTTAAATGTCTATCTTTAGGGTACAAAGATTGTTCTGTCTAATTCAACTAGCATTTCTAAAAGTGAATGGCATCTATACTTACTTACCTGACAATAATTGCTGTCATTTCACTGAATCTTTACCTCACATTAACCTTGCTTTAAATAACACATTAACCCTGTTTTAAATATTTACATAATTATCTCATTACCCTGCCAAAAAACCAACCAAACAAAAAGCACCACCTAGTAGACAAAGGAACTAAAGTTTAGAGATGATGCTATAAGGGAAGGAGTAAGAATCCTATTCAAGGTTCGCATTCCCTCACAAAAATAGGATCTTTAAATACTATAGCAATTTAGCCTTTAGTCCAGCTATGTAACCGAAAGGTTTTTTTTTTTAAAGTTTGGATTTATGCTAATTCCAAGACTAATGATTTTGGTCTTTTGACAGAATCATCTCATCTTTTGTATTTTAGAAGTATAAATATTTTATTAGCTAACATTATAAGTATTCTGAAATCTTTACAACTAGTAACCCTGTACTTTAACTATTTTTTAAAAGTATATCTTTATTTTTATTGTATGTTTTGCCTGCATATGTGTCTGTCTGCCATGTGTGTGTGTGTGTGTGTGTGTGTGTGTGTGTGTGTGTGCGCACGCGCGCACGCACAGCTGGTCCATATGAAGGTCAGAAAAGGGCACCAGATCCTCTGGAACGGGAGTTACAGGTAGTTATGAACCATTGTGTGGGTGCTCAGTAGCAAGTCTGGGTTTTCTGTAAGAGCAGGCAGTGCTCTAAACCAATAAGCCATCTCTCTACCCACTACCCACCTCCAACTGGGTTCTTATACTCATATACAGGAAAGTACATCCAACAAGAACCGCAGGCCTATCTAAATAAAAGCCCAATTAAACATCATGGAACTGCAGTTTTCAGGACCGACAGGCATAGAAAGTAATTTCAAATTAAAACAGTAGATGGGTAAACAGAAGCTAAACATAGGATTCAGATCTGATTATTCAAGTCAGGTGAAATCTGCTTTGTCTGAAAACACTACGGTCAGCTCTGTTAGAGTTAAGTCTACGTCAGCAGTTCTGGGGTGATGCATGTGACTGAGGACCCTTTCTGCCTGGTGGAGTATATTGCTGGGTATGGCATTATGAATTGTGAGCAAATAAATCAGCTGCAGACTCTTGCTGCATTTTCCTTTTTCCTTGTGTTTGCTGTTGTTAATATCAAATCAATTCAGTGATTAGAGGTCACAGATTTTTGTGGGGTGTTTTTTTTTTTTAGAGGGAAAAGGAGGTAGATTAATTAAAATAAAGCTGTCCATCTTCTTTGGAATCATTTATAAATGTTGCTCTCTTCCCTAATTTCTAGGATGATTAACTAGCGTGTATGGTACTGGAAAGTAGAGATGGGGACACGGGGGAAAAGAGCCAGTCCAGTGCAGGGCAGGGCAGAGCAGCAGGACAAATGCCGTCCCAATCTCTAACAGAGTGTAAATGCCCTGGTTCATTTCCCCTTGTTCCACATTCGTAAACGTGAGTGCAGTTACATGGGAGCTCCAGGTCTGCATCCCAGGCCATGCAAACCTTATCAGGGAGTAGCAGGCAAACGAAAGCAATCACTTTCAGTGCTTCCAAGGGTTCGATGATTATAAAATAATTCACAGTATTTATTTTTGTTCTCAGAGGCTATTATAATAGTATAAATTTCACGCATGGCCCAATTATCTAATCGTATTTATTTAGAGGCCATGAAATATCTAATTGCAGTCACAAATAGATCACTGGGATAATTAGTTGTGCTAGCAAAACTACAGTCATGAAACTTCCTTGGGTCAGACCACATGAAAGCCGTGACCCTAATTGTGACACTGTTATTATCAGCATAATGAAGTTTAATACATCAGTCACTCCCTGTTTGAAAAGTAAGTTTAACTGCCAAAACAGTCTTCTTTAAATTTGACACGCTAGCTTTTAATTTATTAAAGCATCTCTGGAAAATTTTCAAAATCAGACCCAAGGGATATAGTGAGACAAGGTTTACGACTGCCTGCGTTATGCACGGCCAAACTTCCTGCTAAACGGCATGTGCTTAGCTATGACAAAGCCAGGCTCCCAGAACATTTTAAAATAAAAATCTGTTCTTTTTTTTTTTAAATTGTCAAGAAGGAAAATAGTTAACAGGAGTTAACTGACATTCTGGATCGTGTTCATTAGCCGATAAACAAGCCTTCACTGTTGCATTTGATCTGTCAGTGCTGTGGGCCTGCCTTCATTAGAAGCTTCACGCTGTAAGAGATCACAGAACACCTTCCCATACCCTGAACATCCCTCTCCTTTTCAAGGGAGGGAGGGAGAAAGGGAAAGACAGAAAAACCAGAGAGATGAAGAGAGAAAGGCACAGGGGCAGGCTGATGGTTTTGTACCCTGAGATAGACAGCAAACACAGCCAATGGGTGAGGGAAAAGAATGTGAACTTGGGAAGCTGCAAGAACATGTTCAGGCTACATGACTGAGCCATCGTTATGAACAGTTCCACACAGTTCACTCAATGGTCACGACTCCAATTCCATATAAATCTATTTCTGAAAGGAGTCGGTTGGAAAACAAGTTCTTCCAGTGGTGACTTACTCCACTTTAACGTACAGATGCATGGGATCGATCCTCAAATTGTTTCTGCATTGTGCTTTCTACTGCATAATGCTTCTGTGGCTGTCTTGGGTGGTTTTTAATTTCTCATTTATTTCTTCTGGGTCCTTACTTGACGGTAAGGCTGTGAGCTCCCCAGTACATACTGCAGCACCCATACACAACTCTGGTACATAGTACTACAGGACACACAAGGAGGTTCTTGTTAATGGGCCTGCTACTCCTCTGGCAAAGTGCTGACCCATATTTTTGCTGCCGTGCACCTCTGAGCCACTGGTAAAATCCTCTTCCTTTTGCTGGGCACTGAGAGCCAATTAGGACAGAAGTCCATCAAAAGCTGGACTAAGAAGTGATCAAATTTAGCAGTGCCCAGCATTCTAGAATATTGTTGGTCCAGGTAACATTTTAGCACTATACTTGCATGAGATACCAGGGGCAGGGGGAGAGGGCACTGTCTAAGTGGACTGCCAATTTGTTCATCAAAACAATCTCGGAATGCACTGACTTTTCCATTGAGTGGGAAAAGAACTTATGGTGGGTGCTGGGTTTCCTAGAGAGCAGAATGTTTCATTTTGCTCTAATTCGTCCTATTACTGAATTAAACTTTGATGTATTGGTCTTGACAAGTGCTTCATGCTGATTGCATTGTGGATGATAGTATAATCACTCCCCATGCATTTCCCACAGGCTACATGATTAATGCAATAGATTACCTGCAGCACGGATGGCAAGGGGGAATCGGTGCCCTTCTGGACTCTAAACTGTTTGCATTTCGGGACGCGCCATGTACATGCATGCACACATGGGCACCCATGAATATCCTGGCCAGAGAAGGCTAGATCGACCAAAATGTGGGAGACTAGAGAGCCAATGGCAGTCAAGAGTAATGTTTCTCAAGTGTTTACACCAGAAATATGTCCCTAAGGCTCCCAAGAAGGGAGACAGCACTGTGCATCCAGCTTTGCTCACTTTCATCTTCCCAAGTATTACTGAGCACCAACTAAGTGCCAGACGCGCTTTTATGTTTATAGGAAAACAGCAAACTACATGTATTACTTTCAAGGTTCTAGTCACCTGAACAGAAGGGGGAAAGTTGGTGTAATTTAAAAAGAAGAGATTAAAAAAGATTTTTAAAATAGATGTTTTATATCTTAATAAGGTTTCATGTCTTAATAAAGACCAATGACAAGAAGACTATTAATATTAAATACACTAAGTAGTTTAATACTTTCAGAAAACCCTTTATATGATTTGGTCTATACATCTAGGAAAGAACATGTTCTGCATAGTATTGATCTGTTCACCAGAGGCACTATCTATATATCTCTATATAGATATCTCTCTCTCTCTCTCTCTCTCTCTCTCTCTCTCTGTCTGTACACACACACACACACACACACACTCTGAGGCATGCTGGTAACATGTGTTGAGCTCTTAGCAGTACAGTCAATGACTGACTCCAGCATGACTTTCAGTTTCAACTGGGACCTCACTGGGGCGTCCTCATTTATGCTATCTTGGTTCATCCAAGCTGTGCTCTCTATCTAAGCCATTTCATGGGACCTATTCTGATTTCTACTTTATGATTTCTTTTTATATTCTTCTCAAGGTGTCGACGGTGCTTTAACTGTCATGGGTCAAAATGAGATTGGCCTTTACACTTCAAAGGTTACCTGTGCAGGAGAAAGACCAGTGAGTTACCCATTCAGACACTCTCTCCCTTCCTGGTTGCTTTATCACCAGGTCAAAGGAAAGACACAGCCCCCAGCAGGGCTATCAGCTCGTGCCAATCCACTAATGAGAGAAGCAGCCGGCTCTTATTCGGGTGGTATGGTTTAAATTTTAATTTCAGAATACCAAAGAAAGTCATTAAGATGTTATGAAATGATCAGACAAGCCTACGGTAGCCTCACAAAAATTCACTTGCTATGAACTATTTTGCATTCTTTCTGCCACCACACTCTGTGAAAGTTGTTTATATAGATCAATGACTCTTTCAAGAAATCACCATTGAAGATAGATACATTTCTAACCTTAGAATTTTTATTCCACAGAACTGCTCCCAGAAAGTCTGGCATCTAATAAAGCAAGTTACAGTGCTGG
This sequence comes from Rattus norvegicus, assembly GCF_021556685.1. Taxonomy (NCBI): domain Eukaryota; kingdom Metazoa; phylum Chordata; class Mammalia; order Rodentia; family Muridae; genus Rattus; species Rattus norvegicus. The sequence continues at coordinate 40,959,677 of NC_141535.1, forward strand.
ATCTGAGTGGGACCTGCCTTCTGCCTTGTGTCCCTCCTCCCTCTCTTCTAGCCCTAGGGCCTTGATGGACAGCGGCTGAAACCTTCCAAGGAAGGCAAGCATGGCAAACCCTTGGAACTGCCCTCCTTGTAGACTACCACTTAATGCATTAATGGCATCTGTGATGCACGAGCCCTGTGCCAGCTCAAATCAACAGTTATCCTGGTAGCTGCTTCTGGCCTGTCTTCTGATACTCCTTATTTTGATTTAGCCCATGGCATGCCCGATTCTCCCCAAAGTCATTACAAACTCCACATGGCTTAAGATGGGGCTTCTCAGGCCCCAAGAATCTTCGTATGCTGCTCCACCAAGGGAAGAGTAAATCTTCCACAGTCTTTATTACTTCATGTTCACTCTCCATCCTCGTCAGCACTGCTCAACCTGTGGGTCTTTGGCAAAAGACTATCTCCAAAGATACTTATGTTATGATCCATAACAATAGCAATGAGAATAGTTTTATGGTTGGGGTCACTACAACATGAGGAGGGTTGCAGTATTAGGAAGGTTTAGAACCACTGTCTCTGTCTCCTATACCACGACAACACTGTCTTAGATCCACAACCCTGTGTGGCATCTTGGCATCTGCATCACCCTTTGGTGGCTGTTTCTTGAGGAAAAGTACGGTAATAATTCTTAGGAAGAGGAGGAAGTGGGGATAGAAGTTTACTAGAAATTATTTTAAGGGGAAAAACAGGGCACCTAATACCAACTCTGAGATTTCTATTAGCAACTAATGTAGGAAGAATGTGTGTTATCAATGACTTGTTACAGATCAACCACATTAAACGAAGGAAAGAGTACCTTTTTGGTATAAATAATGCTATACAGTATGCATACATGGCTTTACTATAGCAAATCCTATCTTAATTCTAGCCAAACTACTACAGTCTATATTTAGGATAGAGGTTTATAAAACCACAAAGTGAAATTATCCTAAACCATCTAAATTTGTTATAAATGATTTAATTGTACATGCAGATAACTTGGACCACAGTATCTTTAAGAATCTCCAATTTGTTCTGTAATGAAACCAAGTGACCCTCAATGACCTCACTTAATCCCAAGAGTCTATTACTTTCTATTAATACATATTTACAGTTTTTCTCTTTCCTACATGGGGTATTAAATGGATAATTAAACCCTAGAAACTGCAGTCAAAAGAAAGACAGTTCCAATAATTACACACGAAGTATTTATCATAGGTTTGTTCGCTGTAAAGTTTATGTTCTTTCCTTTCTAACTTCTGATTTCAACTACAAATTACTCTGTGAAGCCGAGAAAAATCTCCCCTCCTCTGAATCTTACAGCAAGAGAATTTCTAGGCCTGTGACCGAAGAACATGGAGTCATACAACTGCAGAATTCAGGCCCTGTAGGAGGACCTGGTGCCCAGGACGAGCTCTGCATTATACCACAGGAAGAAACAGAGACCAAGAGACCTCACTTCATCCTGCCTTTGAGCAGGCAGGCTCGCAGAACCTACAAACTACATGAGATCAAGAAGTGTTGCCAACTCCAGGACTGCCATCAAGACCAGGTACAGCACAGGGGAAAGACATCAACCGAAAGGTCTTTAGCATCCCAATACCAAAACATCTCTGGATCCCCACTTTGTAAGCCTGTTCTGTGCTTGCGATCACCTCACTGTTACCACTACTGCTCTCAAAAGCAGCACAGAGCTGTTATTCACCAACGTGTTTGTTTTTCCAGAGGGCCTGAAGTTAAGAGTCCCTGGAAACATGACTGCTGATAAGCAGCTAGACCGCCTGGAGCAAGTTCAGCCAGGATGGTGGCAGTGAGGATAGGCGAACAGCCAAGTCCCTTTGCTAAGAATCGTGGCCACTTGGTCGCCTCCATTTTGCCTGTGCAGAGTGTAAATGCTTGACAGAGACATCTAACGATAGTTTATGATAAACTGATAATGTTGTCTAGACAACTCTATGCCTTCTTATGCTTCCGTTTTCCTGTCGGTGAAATTAGTACTAAAAAGCGTACCTCCAGCACAGTGTTGTTTGAACGATTAAGTAATAGAACGCAGGCAAGAGACTGCCTAGTGTAGTGCTTGAAAAGTAAGTGTGGACAACTGTGCTGTCAATAGTAGCAGACCAAAATGGAAAATTAACACAACAACAACAACAACAACAACAACGACGACAACAGCAGCAGCAGCAGCAGCAGCCACCACCACCTAGGTCCTCTGCTGCCTCTGAGCCCCTCCTCCTCTCTTAGGCTAAATACCAATAAACAAAGCTGGACTGGACATCTTACAACTATTATTTTGATAGTAAATACCTTTTACATTAAGCCTACCCTTGTCCTGGTCCACACTGCTTTTTCTTCCTGGAACATTAGTACTATTTCTCTCCTGTAAACCCTTCCCATCAACACCTCATAAACCACACTCACGGGTCAGTTTCTAGCATCAATGGCTTCCTGGCTCATGATAACTTTTAATTTACATGTCTCCTGATGCCTGCGAGTCTGACTCCCTCCTTAGTATTCGAACCATTGCCAATACAGGAATCTGGATCCAGTGCCTCTACTCTTCTGGATATATTGCTTTGTGTCAATGGAATTGAAACTTCTGGAAAGAAGGAGAAGGAGGTACCAGCAGTATAAGCGGTAGTAAAGCTGTGCTCTTCTGGTGCCCAGGGGAAGACAGACCAATAGATGACAAGCAAGCCTCGATGGGGTGTCTGCCCTGACAGCTGCGTAGATATCTCCCAGTCTGTGCTGACATCCTTCTGCTGCTACAAGGGCATTCTGGGATTGTTGATTGCTCCACGGCCCTAATGATGTAACCCTGTATACAACCGGCCAGTTTGTAATGCTCTCCAGCTCATGATGCAAAGCAAGTGACTCCTCAATTGGGTTTTTGTCACACCTGACTTCAATGTGTGTCAAAGTCTGAATTTACCTCAGAAAGTTAGGGTGGCTGTTATTAAGGCTGCCGCGGTCAGAGAAGTAAGATGATGTTTTCCCAGTACAGAACATTTAGATTTTAATTTCTGCCTGTGAACGAAGAGCATACTAAATTAAGAGGATATATTCTGAATGTGTGACTTCAAGAATAACGAGGTAGGTGTGGAAGAACTGGTTTTTGTGTCTGGGATGCAAATGAGAAAACACCCTGGGTCTAGGAAGCAGGTCATCTTTTAGTATTTTTCCACAAATATGGCTCCAATTGGGTTGAGATCTCTACTGGTGACTGTAAGTTTACCCTGACTCCAAGTGGCCTGGGTCTATGTAACTGCCACTGGGTCTCACACCTGACTCTCTCTGGACCGTGGAAGCTGTTGCCCTACTCTTCCCATGACATCAGAACTAGAAAAAAACATTGAATGCTGCCTATTTGTGCTCACAAAAAGATGTAAAGGAGTTCCAAGGGTCATCACCTTGTTCTCATGAAAAACGTGAACAAGCCCCTGTGGGTTTGTTCTGCCCTTGAACCCAGCTTCACCAATGAGAAGGGTCCATGTACCAGAGAGCACAGCTAATGGTCTTCCACCAGAGAAAACTAACAAAGTGGGCAAAGGTATTACACAACACTTGAAAATGAATCTAAGAATTCTCCCTGTGACAAAACTGTAATTAAACTGCATTTAACTGTTTCCTCTAAATGACATCCATTTTAATTAGGTGTTAATAGACTGGTAGCCACAATCTATATAGCTTTATGATGCAAAGTAAAATTACAGTCTTATAAAACATTTACGGAAGGAGACCCACTGAAGCCTTTGAGAGGTCACACTATACCCTTTCACACCCTAAAGACTTGCGTGGTAATTAAGCCAGGAAACAGGCAGCTCGCAGGGCTAACATGAGGTGTGCTCGCCACAAGTCAGCACTAGGCTGCTCTTTCAACCCACAAGTTATTTCTAAGATCTGCTTTCCAGAAAATAAAGCCTGCAAGGGCAGAAGTATGTCTTTGATGGATTCCTAAGGCAAAGCCTTGATCAAACCTCTGGCCTCTCCACCACTGCCTTGGCTTTCTTTTCTGCCCTGAGACTCCCCCATAGCTGCTGGGGATACAAAGTTGCTCATCCTCAGAATGCTGCCCCGTGTTTTGGAAAATGGGCATCATACACACAGAGTAAAATTAATATTTGAAAAGCTGATTCATGCCCAAGATAAATGCATGTGCAAATGAGAGGTAACGGCAAGGTCATAACAGGATGTATAGGTATCCTGCCCCACATTATGAGCACCAGGGAGGACATCACAAAGAATACCTCAGACCGAATGAGTGCCACACACGCACAGAGATCCTGGGAACAGGTGTCCTCTCTGTGGGCTGGAGAATGGGGGACGAAATGGGCTACTGGAATTTTTCATATTTATATGAAAAGGCAAAGTTAAAAAAAATGTGTTACTTTCAACTACTTCTGAAGCATCAACAGCGTGAAACTTCATAAATCACATCTAACCAGAGAGTTACGAATCTTGGGAAGGGGGCTATCTGGTCTTCTGACAAAGATTCTGTCATTTCCTGGCTGACAACCTGATGGCTCCTGCTCCTTTGCCAAGAAGCAGAGTTACTTGGCTAGGGCGCCTGTGCACTCTTCTCCCACGGAAGCTTTCATGCCAGGAATCTTTTTTTCGTTCCTGGTGCATTGGCCACTGCCAGACATGGACCCATCGAATCCACTGGTGCTAAGGAGTTAAGCATCTGAGATTTAATTTAACAGTTTCGGCTTTATTAAGCTGTCACGGAGGGAGCGGCCCCACGTTGATAGCAGGAGCTGCTCCAATTACGGCTTGGTTTAGGGTTGACAAGTGTAATGATTCATCCGTGGCACATGAGAAGCAATAAAAGGTTGTTTTGCATTACAGCTTTAAAAATGTGGGCACTTTTTCCATTTAATTTGTCACTTAGCTTTTGCTAAGAGGACATTTAAATTGCAGTAAAAGGCAAATGGGGCTTTTAGTTTAAATGTAATCCCCATATTTAAATGATCTGTAATGGTGCAATGTTGGAGTGGGAACACTATTGTCTCACAGTGGGTCCTGATGGTGACATGTGACATTTGTATTCAGGTCCTGTATTATCCATGTGGCTAAAGGGCTTCCAATTTCATTTCACAGCCAGAAGCCTGCAGAAAACACCAATTAACTTGCAGATCCCATTTGCCGACAAAACTCAGCCTCTCCTCAATGTCTGGCATCTGGCAGTGCTCAGCATTTAATTCCAAAGCAGAGCCTTGAAGCAATGTGAGCCCTGTGTAGGGGCACAAAGTCAAATTCCCCCATTTTATTAAGAAGCAAAAGCCTTTCCTTTTGTAGTCTAGAAGGAAGTTTAAGTTAATTTTTTGGTGACCAGATACTAGGATGTGATCATTACTATGACTTTTGTGGGGGACTCCTCACAAACCTCAGATCCCACCACAATGGCCAGTGACTCCTACTTGGCACTGGAGTACACAGGCGGAGTTCACTCATCTACCAACGATTTCAGGGTGAGGCGTGGGGAGGAGGTGAGAGGGTGAGTGTGGGTTTGTGTATGAGAGAGAGAAAGAGAGAGAGAGAGAGAGAGAGAGAGAGAGAGAGAGAGAGAGAGAGAGAGATTTATTGATTGTAGTTGTGTTCTTGATCCTTGTCTGCCATCAAACATCTTGAGTAAAGCCTGGGTCTCTATAAAGCAGTCCTGTCCAGGGAATATGTATCAGCTACAAAAATCTTACTCCCATTGAGAACTCCTACTGCTGACTGATGGTCTCGGCATACATTTTCCAAAACCAACTTGGAAAGGTGAGATGTGACTACAGATTGAATGTGAATAATGCAAACTTCATTCTACATTATCATTTGTATTCTTATTTCTTCCTTCCTTTTTCTTTTTCTTTTCTTTTTTTTTTTTTTTTTTTTTGGCACTCTGAAAATATTCAAGTGGCACTTGTTTCCTAACCAGCTATTTATGCTTTCATACTTCTATGTACCGCAGCTTAAAATTTTATACACTTCATAGTAATCCAGCATTTTTCCCTACATGATCCCCTTCATTATTGGTTTTTAATGCTAGCCCATTTTAACTTTTATGAATCAACTAGTGAATTCATCATGTACTATAGTCACAAGCTAAAAAGGCTTGATTTGGAAAACGACTTTTTTTCTGTAAAAAATGTTTACTTAAACCATGTATTACCCTTTCTTCTTCAACTCCACACTGTGCCCTCAAACCTTACAGCAACACATGGAAGCTATTTACTGTGCTTACAGATTGATTTAAATTTGACTGGGAGAAGAGCTACTATCAGATTTTCAGGGGGCCAAGTAAGGTACTGGACACAATATACTATTGTTAAGAAACACTGGAGAAAAACATTCACTGATACATCTTAATATTTAGCAAGTAGCAGACGTGCTTTATAGAAACAAAGCAGCCAGAGTTTCTACCAAGAGTCACATTCCTCGAGAAGCAGGAGAGAAGCCCTGACGTCAGGTTCTAGGAGTTTGCCACATAATCCTAACAACTCACTTCATCAAGTCTAGAACCTCCCTGAGGTTTAGTTCCTGATCTCCAAACAGTTGCTCCCAAAAGTGCCTTTCACTGTGATTAGGACCTTCACAGACAACTGTTCCTCTTCAGCTACCTAGGCCTGGGATTAAAACGAATCAAGTAGTGTTCACCTCTCATCACCAGAAATTTCACCAACTCTACACATGCAACAAGCATTTTCCTCTCATGAAACTAATAGGTCATGTTTTTTATTTCTGTAGCAATGAGCATTGGACAAGGAGGCTCACACCCAGTATTTTCATGCTTAGCACAAGAAAAGGCACATTTTTCAACCACCTGCTATATTTATATCTTTAATGACCAGAGACTTTAGGTAATACATTTTAGAGTTTGCACTATCTTTTCCATTTTCAAGAAGAATGGTTGATCCAAGTCTGTATCCACTGGGAAAAAAGTGAGTTATCCAAATCACTCTTGAGAAGTTCAATGAAGGAAAAAAGGAAGGCAGACTCAAAAATTGAGATGAAATTGTCACTGACCAGTCCTATGACGGAAACCACTTACTGTAGACATACAGAACCTTTTGCCAAGTATTTAAGGGAGATTCCTGTGCTCCCTTTATGCAACTCCCTAACCACGTAGTCTGAGCTTTTTCTACTCAACCTAAAGCCCTTTGGCACAGGCTAGCACGTGGCTAGCTCCCTGCAGCATCCCTCAGGACCACGACCTTAAGCACCCAGTTGTGGTCTTATCTACACATAGCCCAATGCAGTTGGACAGAAAACTCATTTACCAAGCTCATCCCAGAGCTGCCTATATTTGTCAGTCATTGCAGTGCCTTGCTGCCTCCAAAGTGACAGGCGAGGGTCAGCCATGAACTGCTCTGTGATCAAGGTCAGCATGCGGGCCCCATTGGAGTCCCTCATCTTCAACATCTCCCGCACCTAGTGGGGGAAACCAAACAAAAACATATTAAGATTGATAAGTAAATAAATAACATCACAAGAGACAAATACCGTATTTCTATTTCTTGGGTCTGTCTGTATGTGTGTGTGAGAGATGATTTCACACCGGTGGTCTTAGGCACACAAAAGTATAAAAAGCAGTTCTGCATCCTACACTGCAATGTAATAATAATAGAAGGCACCACAGTTACCATAAGGTGTGTTTTAGAAGCCACACACAATAACGACGCTTCCTCAACTTCTCAATTTCAAATGTTTGAACAATTATTCACATGTAGGGTAAAGGTGGTTTGTGTGAGTATGTGTGTGTGTGGTCTTTTCATAGGGTCTTTCTATACAGATCAGTCTGACCTCTAACTCATGATCCTCCTGTGTCAGCCTCTTGACTGCTGAGATTCTAGGCATGTGCCATAGTCCCTGGCTTCTGCCTTCAGTTTTTAAGGTTTTCCTCAGAGCATGCCTTTTATCTAAACCAAATCTAGCTTGTGCTCAGACTATACACAACAAAATAGATGGCAAGCTAATTCATGCTTCAACAGAGCACAACAGTACACTGGAAAAGGTAGCTGAACCTGACAAATCCATGAAGTGATGCTGTGATGGCACACCTTTGCAGGACCACAGAAACAGCGTAAGGACTCACACCACACACACACAAACACACACACACAGAGACACACACACAAACACACACACACAGAGACACACACACACACTCACACACAGACACACACACAAACACACACACAGAGACACACACACACACACTCACACACACACAATTATAGAGAGTTTCACAGGCTCCTGACTCTTCTTACTCTGGTGGTTGACTACACTTACCACCAGAGTAGCAGAACCCAAGGCACTCCACTGTGGTTTAGGACTTCTGTAAATTGATCTGATAGCGTAATAATTTTCTTGAGACATAATTCACATATCACACAATTCATCAATTTTAACCCCAGAACTCAAGGTTTCTTATTGTATTCATAAAATTGTGCAACAAGTTTACTTTTTCAGATATATTGATAATTCGGGCATGTTCTTTCTTCCTGAATTATTTCATATAAGAGCACTAACATACAGTCATCCCCAAGTATCTGTGGGCCAGAACCTCATGGAAACAGTAAAACCTGCTGTTGCCCAATTTCTACTATTTCTACATGAACACTTTTACTAATCTTTACATTAACTCATGATTTAACACAATACTGTGTTGTTAATTCAGGAGATGCTGTGTTAATATTTGGGGTACCCAGGAGGACGAAGAAGAAAAACCTGTACATGTTCAATGGAAATGGTCCTTGTGTTCAGCCTGTGGATGGTTTGATCTATCAGTATAGAACCTGTTGTCACAAAGGCCTGTGCACACTCACTCATATAAGGTTTTTGCAATGAGAGGAGGAGCTGGATAGAACTTGGGGGTTTAAGAATGGTCATTCTATACAAATGCTTCACAATGCACCAAACAACAAAACCAGTCTCTGAGTTACTAACTGAAGTTGGACTGTCAAAGCTAAAACTGTGACACACCCCTGTCTCTGCGCTATACCTCCCACGTAAAAGGAAAAACCCACCAAGATCAGTCTCTCTTGAAGAAACCATAAATGAGTGCATAAAAGTTCAAGGTGTATGACTCTCAGAAGGTATTTAGCAAGTGAGAACCCTAACACCAGTTGTCCCTGTGGTAAATCAGCGTCCTATAGGTGGGGAGGGGGACTCTGTTCAGGATTTAACAGGAAAGGCAAAGCAAGAACAAAATTGGTTCATGTGCAATCCAACAGCCCAGACAGACCCCAGGCATCCATCCCAGGCTTTCGTCAGCATTCAGTACTGACCTCCCTCAGCTCCTTGGGCATCTGAGTCTTGTGAAGCACCTGCAAACACGGTTTCCTGAACCCAAAGGATAGCCTAAAAGTTTACTCCCAGTATGGAAGGAGCGGAAAGTCACAAACGGGCAATGTCTTGGAGGGAAGGGAGTTGTCATTGGCTCGACATTGTACTTAAAGAGTTGGACATCACCGATCCAACCTGGCCCCTCAAGTCACAGGAAGACTATATATACCCTCTTCCACTGAGGACAGCCAGCATAGGCCAGCTAGGGGCACAGGGTCCACAGGCAGGCAACAGAGTCAGGGCAGGGCGTCTGAGACACCGCCGGAACCTGAAGGGACCGACCGGATAAACAGTTCTCTGCACCCAAATCCCGTTGGAGGGAGAGCTAAACCTTCAGAGAGGCAGACACGCCTGGGAAACCAGAAGAGACTGCACTCTGCACACATTACTGATTCCAGAGAAAAACACCAAACGCCATCTGGAACCCTGCTGCACGGAAGCTCCCAGAAAGGGCGGCGCAGATCTTCCTGGTGGCTGCTGCCACGGAGAGCTCATAAGCAACACCCCATGAGCAAACTTGAGCCTCGGGACCACAGGTAAGACCAACTTTTCTGCTGCAAGTGACCTGCCTGGTGAACTCAAGACACAGGCCCACAGGAACAGCTGAAGACCTGTAGAGAGGAAAAACTACACGCCCGAAAGCAGAACACTCTGTTCCCATAACGGGCTGAAAGAAAACAGGAAAACAGGTCTACAGCACTCCTGAAACACAGGCTTATAGGACAGTCTAACCACTGTCAGAAATAGCAGAACAAAGTAACACTAGAGATAATCTGATGGTGAGAGGCAAGCGCAGGAACCCAAGCAAAAGAAACCAAGATTACATGGCATCATCGGAGCCCAATTCTCCCACCAAAGCAAACATGGAATATCCAAACTCACCAGAAAAGCAAAATCTAGTTTCAACATCATATTTGATCATGATTCTGGAGGACTTCAAGAAAGACGTGAAGAACTCCCTTAGAGAACAAGTAGAAGCCTACAGAGAGGAATCGCAAAACTCCCTAAAAGAATTCCAGGAAAACATAAATAAACAAGTAGAAGCCCATAGAGAGGAGTCACAAAAATCCCTGAAAGAATTCCAGAAAAATACAATCAAACAGTTGAAGGAATTAAAAATGGAAATAGAAGCAATCAAGAAAGAACACATGGAAACAACCCTGGATATAGAAAACCAAAAGAAGAGACAAGGAGCTGTAGATACGAGCTTAACCAACAGAATACAAGAGATGGAAGAGAGAATCTCAGGAGCAGAAGAGTCCTTAGAAATCATCGACACAACTGTCAAAGATAATGTAAAGCGGAAAAAGCTACTGGTCCAAAACATACAGGAAATCCAGGACTCAATGAGAAGATCAAACCTAAGGATAATAGGTATAGAAGAGAGTGAAGACTCCCAGCTCAAGGGACCAGTAAATATCTTCAACAAAATCATAGAAGAAAACTTCCCTAACCTAAAAAAAGAGATACCCATAGACATACAAGAAGCCTACAGAATTTCAAATAGATTGGACCAGAAAAGGAACTCCTCCCGTCACATAATAGTCAAAACACCAAACGCACAAAAGAAAGAATATTAAAAGCGGTAAGGGAAAAAGGTCAAGTAACATATAAAGGCAGACCTATCAGAATCACACCAGACTTTTCGCCAGACACTATGAAAGCCAGAAGATCCTGGACTGATGTCATACAGACCCTAAGAGAACACAAATGCCAGCCCAGGTTACTGTATCCTGCAAAATTCTCAATTAACATAGATGGAGAAACCAAGATATTCCATGACAAAACCAAATTTACACAATATCTTTCTACAAATCCAGCACTACAAAGGATAATAAATGGTAAAGCCCAACATAAGGAGGCAAGCTATACCCTAGAAGAAGCAAGAAACTAATCGTCTTGGCAACAAAACAAAGAGAAGAAAAGCACACAAACATAACCTCATATCCAAATATGAATATAACAGGAAGCAATAATCACTATTCCTTAATATCTCTCAACATCAATGGCCTCAACTCCCCAATAAAAAGACATAGATTAACAAACTGGATACGCAATGAGGACCCTGCATTCTCCTGCCTACAGGAAACACACCTCAGACACAAAGACAGACACTACCTCAGAGTAAAAGGCTGGAAAACAACTTTCCAAGCAAATGGTCAGAAGAAGCAAGCTGGAGTAGCCATTCTAATATCAAATAAAATCAATTCTCAACTAAAAGTCATCAAAAAAGATAAGGAAGGACACTTCATATTCATCAAAGGAAAAATCCACCAAGATGAACTCTCAATCCTAAATATCTATGCCCCAAATACAAGGGCACCTACATACATAAAAGAAACCTTACTAAAGCTCAAAACACACATTGCACCTCACACAATAATAGTAGGAGATTTCAACACCCCACTCTCATCAATGGACAGATCATGGAAACAGAAATTAAACAGGGACGTAGACAGACTAAGAGAAGTCATGAACCAAATGGACTTAACGGATATTTATAGAACATTCTATCCTAAAGCAAAAGGATATACCTTCTTCTCAGCTCCTCATGGTACTTTCTCCAAAATTGACCATATAATTGGTCAGAAAACGGGCCTCAACAGGTACAGAAAGATAGAAATAAACCCATGCATGCTATCAGACCACCATGGCCTAAAGCTGGTCTTCAATAACAATAAGGGAAGAATGCCCACATATACGTGGAAATTGAACAATGCTCTACTCAATGATAACCTGGTCAAGGAAGAAATAAAGAAAGAAATTAAAGACTTTTTAGAATTTAATGATAATGAAGGTACAAAATACCCAAACTTGTGGGACACAATGAAAGCTGTGCTAAGAGGAAAACTCATAGCGCTGAGTGCCTGCAGAAAGAAACAGGAAAGAGCATATGTCAGCAGCTTGACAGCACACCTAAAAGCTCTAGAACAAAAAGAAGCAAATACACCCAGGAGGAGTAGAAGGCAGGAAATAATCAAACTCAGAGCTGAAATCAACCAAGTAGAAACAAAAAGGACCATAGAAAGAATCAACAGAACCAAAAGTTGGTTCTTTGAGAAAATCAACAAGATAGATAAACCCTTAGCCAGACTAACGAGAGGACACAGAGAGTGTGTCCAAATTAACAAAATCAGAAATGAAAAGGGAGACATAACTACAGATTCAGAGGAAATTCAAAAAATCATCAGATCTTACTACAAAAGCCTATATTCAACAAAACTTGAAAATCTGCAGGAAATGGACAATTTCCTAGACAGATACCAGGTACCGAAGTTAAATCAGGAACAGATAAACCAGTTAAACAACCCCATAACTCCTAAGGAAATAGAAGCAGTCATTAAAGGTCTCCCAACCAAAAAGAGCCCAGGTCTGGACAGGTTTAGTGCAGAATTCTATCAGACCTTCATAGAAGACCTCGTACCAATATTATCCAAACTATTCCACAAAATTGAAACAGATGGAGCACTACCGAATTCCTTCTATGAAGCCACAATTACTCTTATACCTAAACCACACAAAGACCCAACAAAGAAAGAGAACTTCAGACCAATTTCCCTTATGAATATCGACGCAAAAATACTCAACAAAATTCTGGCAAACCGAATCCAAGAGCACATCAAAACAATCATCCACCATGATCAAGTAGGCTTCATCCCAGGCATGCAGGGATGGTTTAATATACGGAAAACCATCAACGTGATCCATTATATAAACAAACTGAAAGAACAAAACCACATGATCATTTCATTAGATGCTGAGAAAGCATTTGACAAAATTCAACACCCCTTCATGATAAAAGTCCTGGAAAGAATAGGAATTCAAGGCCATACCTAAACATAGTAAAAGCCATATATAGCAAACCAGTTGCTAACATTAAACTAAATGGAGAGAAACTTGAAGCAATCCCACTAAAATCAGGGACTAGACAAGGCTGCCCACTCTCTCCCTACTTATTCAATATAGTTCTTGAAGTTCTAGCCAGAGCAATCAGACAACAAAAGGAGGTCAAGGGGATACAGATCGGAAAAGAAGAAGTCAAAATATCACTATTTGCAGATGATATGATAGTATATTTAAGTGATCCCAAAAGTTCCACCAGAGAACTACTAAAGCTGATAAACAACTTCAGCAAAGTGGCTGCGTATAAAATTAACTCAAATAAATCAGTAGCCTTCCTCTACACAAAAGAGAAACAAGCCAAGAAAGAAATTAGGGAAACGACACCCTTCATTATAGACCCAAATAATATAAAGTACCTTGGTGTGACTTTAACCAAGCAAGTAAAAGATCTGTACAAGAAGAACTTCAAGACTCTGAAGAAAGAAACTGAAGAAGACCTCAGAAGATGGAAAGATCTCCCATGCTCATGGATTGGCAGGATTAATATAGTAAAAATGGCCATTTTACCAAAAGTGATCTACAGATTCAATGCAATCCCCATCAAAATACCAATCCAATTCTTCAAAGAGTTAGACAGAACAATTTGCGAATTCATCTGGAATAACAAAAAACCCAGGATAGCTAAAACTATCCTCAACAATAAAAGGACTTCAGGGGGAATCACTATCCCTGAACTCAAGCAGTATTACAGAGCAATAGTGATAAAAACTGCATGGTATTGGTACAGAGACAGATAGATAGACCAATGGAACAGAATTGAAGACCCAGAAATGAACCAACACACCTATGGGCACTTGATTTTTGACAAAGGAGCCAAAACCATCCAATGGAAAAAAAGATAGCATTTTCAGCAAATGGTGCTGGTTCAACTGGAGGTCAACATGTAGAAGAATGCAGATCGATCCATGCTTATCACCCTGTACAAAGCTTAAGTCCAAGTGGATCAAGGACCTCCACATCAAATCATATACACTCAAACTAATAGAAGAAAAACTAGGGAAGCATCTGGAACACATAGGTACTGGAAAAAATTTCCTGAACAAAACACCAATGGCTTATGCTCTAAGATCAAGAATCGACAAATGGGATCTCATAAAACTGCAAAGCTCCTGTAAGGCAAAGGACACTGTGGTTAGGACAAAACGGCAACCAACAGATTGGGAAAAGATTTTATGGGGACAAATGTTCTGCAATGTTCTGACCACAGAGAACTGGTGTTAAAGATACCAGGTATTTCTGAGGCCATTTGTTTTTAGTAGCTGAAAGGAACATAACACCACTCTTTAACACTACTATCAAAACAAAGCAAAGAGATATGTTACTGTGAGTTTTATAGATGAGAATTTTATCAGTTACAGACCACCTCAAATCTTTATAGATGACAGTTTTTTCAAGTTTTTGGTTTATACGCTTTGTGAAACTAGAACTCTGAAGTCTATGAAGCTAATTTACATATTGAAACTAACATTAAGTATCACTAAAATTATTAAGCTGTATGTGTAGAAGTGTTATGTTTATGGTTATGCTCCATGTGGGAAAACTAACTAGAAAAGAAAAACACTTGAAAGGATGTCAAGTAACATTAAAGCCATCACTTTGTTTTTGCAATTGAAAAAAAATTTCTCTTTAAATTGTAACAAATTAGTATCATTTTACAGTAACTAAGAGAGACAAAAAATGGCTCCCTGTGTGGCAAAAAGTCAACTAAACAAGTTAAGGGTTGTATTGTAACACACGTTTCTCACTGGCTCATTAGTTTAAAATCTCCATCCCAGTCCATATAGGATCTTACACAGTTCCCATATATGCTCCTATACTTGGAATACATCTTCAAAACGGGACAACCATACCTTTGCAAAGAGCAAGTTAAGCTGCTTCCCTGATCCATGGTACCCTCCCTGGGAGAGGAACAGTTTAACCTGTTCTTGCACCTGCTCTTCGTCCAAGTGCCAGCAGTTCTCGTCGTCAATACTAGCACCCGCCGTAGGGTCAGGAGCACCTAGAAAGCGAAGGGAACACGTCCTGATTAAGACTGTACACAGAGATCTTGAGAAAAGGGTTGGAAATAAGTCAGACTCTCTTTCTGCCTAGACACTTTTAAAGTTAACCTCAGTGTCAATTATATATACCAATTTATGACTGAAATAAACGCAAACCATCTGGAGTTCCAAGACTTCCCTTATTCTATGCTTAAGTGCGGATTACTGTTGAACTCAAGTATTTCCATGTTGTGGGAACAGAGTCTCCTTGTTGTTCAAGAGAAGTTTACAAGTTTCCTAAAGAATTAAAGAGCCACAAAATTGTCTTATTGCAAATGCATGATGTAGGAAGATCTATGTAGGACATACTAGAAAAATATTTCTCAAAGACACCCAGAAATATGGAGCAAGTCACCTCAGCAGAGCCTTTCACCCGTTCCTATAACTCAAGACGCTTCCCCATGATCTGCTACTGTACAAACAACACGCTGACGCAAGTCTTTACTTGCAGAAAACAAAGATTAAAAAGGGAAAGCAAGACACACGGGAGCAGGCAGTGCAGCTGCTGTGTAACCCAGGCTGCAGTAGTACCTTGTCAAACTGCATAAATATTTTATTGCTGAAGTACACACAAAAGACAACAGCTAAGTAATAAACCCAGTGCGTGAAGACTACCGGAGAAATTTAAGTTACCCAGATACTTACAGAAAAAATTTAAGCTTCATCACTTGTTAAGACAATAAAACAATGGCATTTTAAGGTCTAAGATCTATAATTAGGATTTTAAATATGAGAACATTTCCCTCCTGATGTCTCATATCCTTATGAGCCTTTAGACACTTTATAGATTTGATTCTATGTCACTTGTCATTTAATGATTGAATAAGAAATTAACTGATCAAGGAGATAATCACTTGTATTTCCTTAGGTACTGGGTCTGCTTGACCCTAGGAGGAGGGTACAGTGGGATAAGAGCCACCTTAAAAAGAGACATTTATTCAGTCAGTCAGTCAGTCTATCCGGTCTTAACTCTGTTAGCCTGCCTCTTGGCAAGACATGGAGATACAATGGTATTCCCAAACACACAGAATCCCTGTTCCTAACTAATTTAAGAACTATTTTTTAAAAAATCTGGTACCTATAGTAATATAATTTATACTATGGTTATGCATTTATGTGCTTATATAATCACGGGTATATATTAAACTGTAAAGTCTGACTGGAAAGACAGCATAAATAAAATGGTGTGATATTTGCTATTCTGTTTCATCTCTGTGCTTGTGTTTGTGTGTTTTCTCTTTTGTTTTATTTGAGACATGGTTTCTCTGTGTAGTCCCTGGCTGTCCTGGAACTTGATCTGGCCTGTTTCATTTATTTTTTTAATGACTTGTTATACTTTGCTATACATTGTATACCATACTGTACCATACTATAGTTGAATGGAACATACTATTAGAAAAGCATGGTTTTGAGTAAGAGAAAAATCAGGATAATAATAATAGATACAAATGTATGTAAATGTGTAGTATGGTGACAGCTCTTTAAAGATAGGTCAGAGATCAGTAGACTTAGGAGAACTCCGGTTGCCCATGGATTGCTAGAATACAATACCTTGAGGAAATGGCAGTGAGCGGAGAGATCTGCCTTAAGAAGATTAGAAGCTAATTAGAAGTCATCTAAAGGCAGGGGAAAGAGGGATGGGTCAATGTGAGGGACTGAACAAAGAAGCTGGGCAGAGGCCTTAGGCAGGAAGAAGCATGGTGCACGGGAGAAGTAGAAGTTCATCCAACCTGAGAGCAGAGGCCCGGGCCGAGCTGCACAGGACAGTCCTGGAAGACAGAAGACTGGGGCTGTGCAGCTGAGCAGCTCAGGCTCTCTTCCCTGGGGACAGCAAGTGGGAACACATGAGGGTGCTACCTGAGGTTGAAGAATGGAATACTCTTCATCCTGCTATGCACCAATCGCAGCATTCTACCATGAAGTATTAATTGGGTAGCCATAAGAATGAGTGGGGACAGCCTCCATGTACTACAGTGGAAATACACCTAAAAATATTGTTGAGTAAAAACAAGAGAAAAAAAATATCATATGGACAACAAAGCTTTCTAAAAGACCGTGCATTATCGTCTAACACCAAGTGTCTGGGAAAGGTATTACAGGTGCAGGAAGACCTGGTGATGATGTGAGCATGTGAGGGAGAGGTAAGATGGTGGCATGTGTGGAGTGTTGGCTTCTAGATTAAACTACTATACCGAATATGGGAAAATTCACTGACACAGACAATGCCCAGACTTGGGAGTTCAATTTTAAATATAGTGAGTCTGGAGTACAGAATACTTTGGAGACAGGACAAAAGGAGAACAGAGGATATTCATCAGGAAGGAGGGCATGCTGTGGGAGACAGCCCAGGTTTAGAAAGGCAGTCAGGGTAAGAGCCCAGTGAAGGCCCACGTAAATACTAGAGGAGAGGCAGTGAGTGCAGTGGGAATGAGTAGCCTCTTAGAAGACCTGGGAGACTTTCCCAGGTAGAGGAAAAAGTTGTTCTAATTAGGGACTGGCCAATTAGGCTGATGGCCCAGCTGTATAAGAGTGAGGGATTTTGTCTGTCCCTATTGCCTAAACAATCTGGGAATCAAACACTTACAGGAAAGTATCAAAGAAAGAAGGAATCCCAAAAGTAACTTTTCTCCATAAGGACTCTTTTTGAAAGGCTAAAGACTATCTGAGATATCAGAGTATCTGAGAGGGATTTAGAGTCCTTAATCCATCCATCCATCCATCCATCCATCCATCCATCCATCCATCCACCCATCCACCCATCCACGCACCAACCTATCCATCTACCCACCCATCCATCTTGATTTTTGGGACCTTCTCACAATACCCTCTGTGAAAAGACAGCAATAGATTTCTTATGGAAATGTATCAGAAGACACTCTCCAAATAACTAAACTACAGGATCTCAACTTCTAAGTTTTCTCCAATATCCTACTGAAAGCCCCCCCCCCCCAATCTCAGTGGCAGCTCATATTGGTTACTTATCATTCCTTCTTACTCTTCCTTCTGATGATTTGAACAAACATCCACCATCTACTCTCAGAACGGCTGTCTGCCTTTTGTATATTTTCCTGTGGGTGAGTTCTGTTTAACTGCCTCCTCAACACAGAGTTCTCCTTGACACCTGGGTCTGCTTCACAGGAGGTGGGCTGTGCTGTGCCTCAAGTAAGGGCTCTCAGATGCAGAGTCCTGAACTGTATGAGAGAAACCCAGGGTTGAGGAAGCCAAGTATTTTAAGTAGGATGAACCTGAATTGGAGGTAACAATGTTATTTTCTCAGGTCTGAACTGGCAAAGTGACCTACATTAAGAGACCCTCTAAAAATTGCAGACTATACTCAATTCTTAATTCTCTGAAGCAAAGAGTAATAAATGATATTATAATCTTCAAATTATTCTTGACTTGAATTAAATAATGATCAATGATTCCTTCCCCCACTTAAAAGTAACAGCTCTAAAATTACATTCTAAAACTTTAAGGAATCATTTACACACACACACACACACACACACACACACACACACACACACACGAAGGGGAGAAGGAGAGAGATAGACAGACAGACTCTGGTGATTGCCCAGTTGGAGAAATAACCACACTTGGTTTGGCTGAGTGTTTTGGGGTGTTTTGGCAACTACTGGAATTAGTCAACTTTGTAAGAGTGCTATGGGAAGGAGGATGTGAATCCAAAGGTTTGTAAAGCTCTAAGCCTGTACTAGAATCCCAGTTCAAGGAATAGTTTAGAAAGAATTGGCAAATTACTTAGGCGTCTCAGGCTTCTATCTTGACTCAATATTCTACATTTCCAGAGTAAAAACACCAAGTAGGTAATAAAAATTAGAAGTCTGCTGATAGACTGTAGGAAAATCTGGTGACTTAGTTATAAGAATGAAAGCAAAGGTAAAATGGATAAAATCTTTTATTTGATATACTTTACACATAAGGTATGCATCACAGACATTGTAGGCCAGGAGACTAAATATCTTACTAATTACTACAATGATGCTATTTATCTTCAAAGTGCGTTATCTTAAGCTTTAATGCAGGAATGCGGACACGACTCCATGGTAAACTGTCTGCCCACCACATGTTAGACCACAGGATCCATCTTCACCGTTTATTAGCTAGCCTGCTCAATAACAAACAAATATTTAAAAATAAACTCTAAATCTGGGGTTATTTGAATCCCAGTATGTCTTGGTTGTACACTCTAGAGTCCTTGACTTGGCATTATATAAAAAGGTAAGAGCTACAGAATCTATTTCTACTTATTAGTGGTCATCTATAATCAGAGACAACCCTCTAAGCATTTAACTTGGAGAAGAAAATGAAAAAAAAAAAACCCTAGGTAATTTATTTATATATTTACTATTAAATATCCTGAATTAGGCAGCAACCAGAATCACTACATCCACACATTAAATGCTTTAAAAGCTATCCTGGGTTTTGTTGTTGATGTTGTTGTTCATAAGTGCTATAATATTTGCAGTGTATAATCAAACATTGTGGGTATTTTATTACTAAATTTCAGTTCATCAGTTTCAAGCCTTTGGGAAAAGGGAAACTATCTGTGGGGTGGAAAGGGGGGAGGGGTCAGCAGTGAAACAGTTACTTGCCTCCAGACAGACAGTGTAAGTCTGACTCACCTCCCACTTGGTACTGTGACAGCAGAGGAGGAAGCAGAGGAGGACTCGTGGACACGAAGAACCTCTGTCTAGTCGAAGTCTAGTACTTAACTTAGTTCCTGCAATTAAAACCTATCAAAGTTCCTAGGGCACGCTGGATGCCTTGGCACCACTTCAGACCTACTCCCTCCTATTTTTCTCCTTCAAGTAGGAAAGAACAAGGCTTCTGCCGTTAGAGAGAATGCTAAGTGTCTTGGCTGGCATGTCGTGGATCTTAACAATAGAGGAAAGTACTCAGGATCCCAAGGTACCACTCAGGCACCTCTCCCATTCTGAAGGAAGCACGTTTTAAGATGCATACTGAAAAGACTGTCGCACAGTAAGGATGCCACCTCTTCTTGGCATTATATAACACCGACTCTCCATGTGCGTTATAAACTGAGCCGTGAAGACACAGTTGCTGCAGGCTTCTGGTGGGTTCTGAGTTCTAATGCAGGATAAGAAGGTTAACTCTTCCTTTCCTCTGACTTTACTCTGATCAACTGTCTCCAGGAAACTGTCTTTTCAGGCGTTCATTTTTCTATGTTTACATCGTGTGGTGCATGTGCAAGTCAGTTCTCTCCCTCGTGTGAGCATTGGGGCTTGAAATCAGGTCATCAGACTTGGTGGCATGTGCCTAATCCATCGAGCCTTCTCACTGTCCTCCAAATAATGCTCTTAGCCATTGATACTTAGAAGTAATGTTACCCTTTGTTGAAATTATCAAATTTCCTCTATTTGGGCAAAATGCAGACAGCAGATATACTGCGGAAGTGATTAGTCTCTTGGGGACCTATGGAAGAGTGCTATCATACTGTTTTAGAAAAAAAGCTCTTAACCCGTCTAGACCTGGGCTCTTTTTGGTTGGGAGACCTTTAATGACTGCTTCTATTTCCTTAGGAGTTATGGGGTTGTTTGACTGGTTTATCTGTTCCTGATTTAACTTCGGTACCTGGTATCTGTCTAGGAAATTGTCCATTTCCTGCAGATTTTCAAGTTTTGTTGAATATAGGCTTTTGTAGTAAGATCTGATGATTTTTTGAATTTCCTCTGAATCTGTAGTTATGTCTCCCTTTTCATTTCTGATTTTGGTAATTTGGATACACTCTCTGTGTCCTTCTTTAGAGCAGAAAGAAAATTAGAACACTGTTTTAAAATGTGATAAATATGAACTGAATAGACATGTTCTTTAGAAAAGATTTCAAATGGCCTTGCTGGGCATCAATGGAAGGAGAAGCCCTTGGTCCTGCCAAGGTTGGACCCCCAGTCCAATATAAATAAACCAGGGGATTATTGGAGGGGGGCATAAGAGGGGGTGGTTGGGGAGGGGGAACACCTTTAGAGAAGGGGAGGGGAAAAGGGTAGGGGGCTGATGGACAGAAAACTGGGAAAGGGAATAACATTTGAAATGTAAATAAGATTTACCCAATTTTAAAAAAAATGGGAAAAAAATAAAGAAAGAAAAGATTTCAATTCCATTCTTAATCCTCGCTTTAAGATGATGTCTGACTAATGCTTGTTTATAATTCTGTAGTAGTTCAAACAGCAAGACCCTCCCTTAGCTCCTCCACAGCCATCCCATGAAGTCTACTACCGAGAGAGGATGTGGTGGCTTCTCCAGAAGCTGTAGAGAGAGCGGCCTGGTTTCTCAGCTGTGGGGGCTGATGACAGAGGAAGGGCTGACGGATGACGGCGTGCCCACTTATGCTCTAACCAATTACCTCCCTTTAGCTAGAGGCCAAGAAAGCAAATGAGCGGCCTGTGCCAATGCAAGTGTCTCGGGTTCAGACAGAGCTGTCAGTTTCCAGCCCCTCCCCCACCATTTCCCCCTCTTCTGACCGTCCCTCATCCCTTAATATCATTTAATTTACTTGTCTTCAGTAGTTTATTCATACTTCTTTTAGAAGTAATAAAGCATGTGTACATTTTCCAACACTCATTAAAAATGTAGCATGTAAACAGCATGAAAAAGCTACATAGTAACAGGTAAGCCATTTTCCATTTCTTCTCTGATAAAATGTCCTAACAATTACTGAGTACACAAAGATAAATATTTATGCCAAGTCCTCAGAAGGTTTTCTTTTTAGATCAAAAGCCTCAGCCTTCATTAGAGAGGGCTCTTCTATGCCTGCAAGCTCTAGCAATAGTCTGCCCTGCTTATTTTAAATGAGGCTTTAAAACTCCGGTTGTGCCCTGGGTATGGTGGCACGCACCTGTAGTCCCAGTAGGCAACTCAGGAGGTAGGACAAAATGTTTCCCAAAAAAGCAACAAAAGCAGAAACAATAAACAAAAGAATAGAGAAAACAGAAAGAGAGTCTGCGGATATTTTCCTTCATCATTTACTACTCCACAGGCTGACTCCTATTACATACTGACCAGGCTACAGAGGGAGGTGTAAGAAAGCTACTGCGGGCAAACAGAGCAAACAGCTCACCTAGCGAACACACTGATTAGAGGAGCTGCAGCTAGAGGCCGAAGAGTGCAGGTCTCTGCGCTATCCCAGGAAAACTCATGGGAGAGAGGTTGTTCTTTGACATTCAATTTCACGACTACTTCTTTTGCTAAAGTCAAGTGCTGAAGCTCTGTGTGGAGGAAAGCTAGATTATAACCTACAGTTATGGGTCTGTGGATGTCCATGGCTCCATACGGACAGCTGTGGATCATGCAGTCCACCAAGATGTGTAAAGATACACTTAATACATGATGCAATCATCAAACTTTGGTTACGATTTGGGATAAAATATTGTTTTTAGAGGGAAATTTGGTAGTAATTATAGAATCCAAAATGCATATACCATCTATTTATTCTGATACTTATACTACTGGAACTCTACTACTTAAAAAAAGTTCAAAATTTAAAAAAAGTTTAAATTCAAATTAAAAACCAAAAGCCTCACATACCAAGTGATGGTCCCAATAACAACAATTATAGATAGGAAAAGCTGGACGGTACCACTTTTATGAAGTAAATAATTAATTATACCATAGAAGGAACAATTGTATAACTTAAAACACTAAAACTAAAGCAAGATAGCTTTACTTATTTAGGAAATTAAAAACACAGTTTTCAACTGTTTTTTTTTTCCTTTTAAAACATTTCAAGTTGTATGTGCATATGTGTGTTCACAAAGACATAGACAATGCTGTCTTCACGGGGTGCTATGGTGGGACACTGGAGTTGGGAGCAGAGAGCCAATGAGGACTTATCTTTTGATCTTCACATACTTCTAAAATTCCTTCAGCATTTTCTATAGGCTTCACATTACTGTTTTTTGGAGACGGTGCACTTAGAGAGACTTCTCTCCTGCACAGTGTATTGATTGATTGTGTTGGCCACCAGTAGATCACACATGGACTGGGCTGTCAACATTAGAGGCTCCGAAATAAAGGCAGGTTAGTAATAATCAAATACCTCCCTAGAATACTTCCAAAGTTGTTCGCTACAGCAAGTCCAATCACAGCGAATATGACCACCCACAGGGAGATAAAAGGAAGAGACTCTCTGCATGTGGCCCCACTTCAGGTGATGCCCCAACTGCCACTTACTAGTGGACTGCAAGCACGTTTGTGTGTTTTTATGAAATGAATCACCAACTTCTTACTAAGACCAAGACAGAATTTAAAGGGGATTGTTTTAAAAGTATGAGGGGTACTTATTATGTGTTCAGACATTCTCCCAACATACGCAGGTCATAATATGAGTCTCCATGTTTATAGTCAAGAGAAAAGAGAACATGTACAGAATAGTTTGGTGGTAACTGGGCGGCTTATGAATACTGACGGATAAAATGATCCAGACAAAGAAGTATTTGAGGGTTAAATTAAGGAGACAGATAGGCAGGAGACAAGACCTGAAGTGTAGATCCTGGTTGTCTTCTGTTTCTGCAGATGGGTCAGAGATGAGGTGGCTATTCAAGGCCACGTCAACCCTTACCTGACACAGCAGTAAATGTGCTCTTGTAGCACACTGACTGATACCACGGTATCAGGGTGCGAGCAACAGCTGGCGTACTTCAGAACTGGCCCAGGGCCTGGGTTTGAAAGGGTCACTAAATGACCTCCTCCTTCACTCAAGGTCAAGGTCAATATGTTTTCCCTGAAACCTGTTCCTTTGTTGTGGTTAGCCCAGAACAAGCTAGCCATTGGGGTGGTCACTAAAACAAAAGGCATGTGCGTGTGTGTGTGCAATGGCTGTCACAGAGAGTGGGGAAAGCAGACTCCCTCTGGCTTTCATTCTTATGGTCTGCTCTTGATTTACTAAGTGGGAGAGGGCTTATGGGTGTACAGGTGCCAGGGCATATATATGGGGGTCAGAGGGCAGCCTGTGGGAGCCAGTTCTCCCTTTCCAATGGTGGCGGGCCCCAGGTAATCAGGCTTGGTGGCATCATTGACAGCTAAGCCACTTTCCTAGCCTGCTGCTATCGTCGCAAACTATGGTGTGAGTGTCCCAAGGAGATAAGGTTGAATCATACATATCCATAGCATCAGTTTTTCTAAAGCGATCATAAAAGAGGTGAACATTTTAAGTACGAGAGAAAATGTGTTGTACATATCAATGACAATCCTGGACTCCAGTGTTTTAAGTTCAATAATCTGTCTCTAAGCCACAATTTGCCAATTTAGAATGCCATCTCCTTTTGGGGTGTACTTTAAGACTGGGTCTTCCTATACATATAAACCAGGCTGGCCTCAAGTTCTGCTTCTGCCTCCTGAAGAGAACTGAATTACAGTACACACCATCACACCTGGCTAGAATATCGCCTATAATGGGAAACAAACCAGAAAAACACCAATTCACATAACTAAGGGAGTAGAGTTAGTACTCGAAAATCAATAAATCTATTGGTAAGTACTTAGCAAAGATACTCACCTCTTTAAAAAAAACAGTATCAAAGGTAGAAAGTTGTATTAGGATATAAAGATAAAAGCAAACAGTCTGCTTTAAAAAAAAATACACAGCTGCAATCTCCTTGGTAGGATATTAACATTAAATACCCTGCAGCCACTTTGAGCATACAGTGATTAATTTTATCATCGAGTCATAGAAAATTGTATGAAACACGGTGAAATGAAGAAAAGGCTGACCAAGACTCCTATTACAATAAATCGTATTCACACGGCCTTCACTGTGCCTCTGACTAGAGGAATCAAGATGTGCAAGCTACTGCAACTGTACACTGGCAATGCTGAGTATACAGTGGACGGAATAATATAAAATATTAATTCTTAATTTTCTTTAAAAAAAAGCCCCAAATCATATAAGAGAGTAAAGTTTGGAAAATGAATTTAATTTTTACAAAAGAATGTTTTATTTAAAAGTGTTTGAGGGCAGCTGAGAGCATGTGGTCAAATGCCCATGGAATACTTTTAGCCCTGCCCTCCACCGTGGTGTCATTAATGTAACAGTTGAACTTAAGCCCTCCGGGGAAGATACTGCCCATTTCATCTTGTAAGACCACGCCTATTTCCCACCCACCTTGACCACTGTCGTACTGGAGTGGAAGGCAGTAGACAGCTTGTGGAAATGGCCCATCTCTAGGCCCAACTCCAGTGAGAAGTTAAGTAGCAAGAAAGCTGGTAGTACACACCACTCAGGTTGGGTGCTCTCAAGCAGATCCTCTCACAGACAAGCTCTGAAAATCAGATGCTAGGCTAGCTTGTGCTATTCATCATGGTTCAGATTCCAGGCTAGCCTCTATCACAGTTCCCTTCAACACTGCCTTTTCAATCTGAGATTCTGAAAGAATATTATGTGAACATGTTCCTGTAAACATAGTTTATTTTATTAGGAACACAATTTCAACATGGGAATGGGTTAAAAAAAAGTTTTTTAGACAATCTTTGGGAGCTGTTAACCTTCAAAGCAAGGTACATGCATCAAATATATAATTATTGATGACACCTTCAGTTAAATTAAAATTCAGAGAACAAAGTGACTTTAATGGGTTATTTGAACTAAGAAAATATAAAGAACTATATCCTATTTGTCCACTGAAACATTTAATAAGCCCTAAATCAGTGGTTCTCAACCTTCCTAATGCTGCTACCTTTTAATATAGTTCCTCATGATATGGTGACCCCAACCATAAAACTATTTCATTGTTACTTCAAAACTGTAATTTTGCCACTGTTATAAAATGTAAATACCTGGTGTGTGACCCTAAAGGGGGTTACGACCCACATGCTGAGAACCACTGCCCTCATGCTCTCTGGAGATACCTCTGGCATGACTGTAGGGTGGTGTGAATTTTCACCAGGTGAGTAAGACAATCCTACAGAGCAGATGCCTTCTAGAGAAGCTCCTACACGCACGCCCTTTCTGTGGGCCAAAGGCACCTTTGCAGCATCGTTGTTTATACTCCTGCTATTTAACAGGGCAGCCCCTGCCAGGTGAAATGCTTCACATGCCTCCTGAGAGCTACTTAAATAAAGCAGAGCCTGACGTGGGACGCACCAGAAGAAATCTGACTGAATGAATTTGCCTCTGACATATAAACCACACACGGCACAGCACCAGGAGACTTCTAAAAGAATGTTCATAGCAGCTCTACTGGAAGCAAGGCCCATCAACAGTGGAAACGGACAAACAAAACAAAACAAAAAACAAACAAAAAACTAGTGGCACTGTCATAGCCAGATTATTTATTCCACAGCACTGTGGTGCTGTCTGCCATCACCAGCCACAGTCACACACAGCTAGACTTGCAGGTGGCTCTCGTGGATTGGGCTGTTGCAAGCATGAAACAGGCATCAAATTTCAGACTTCACATGGAAAATTATAAACTTTCCCTAAACAATTATATGAATGCACATAAACATGCAGTACACACACATACTATTTACACACAATCATTGACACATAAATGTAATCATTGTAAACTATTGACATTGCATGTTATTTTATACCTCATCATAACAGTATGAATCTTGCAGATTCATTGAGAGGAATGTACTGAATTTTACTTATAAAATATTGAAAACCCAAGAATAGGGAGATATAAAAATATGAACTATATAAATATTTTTGTTGAAGCAATATCATTACATGTATCAGAAAATAACATTAAATATAAGTTTTGCTTTCATTTTTAAAATTGTGTCTACTAGAATATTTGCATTTATACGTATATGTGGGTCACACTGTATTTCCCTGGATTAGACAGGTAAACACCCAATACATGATAACAAATGAATTACAGGCACATGAAAGATGGGCAAATTCTACTATTGAGATGTATAGAAATCATACTGTATGATATGCAGAGTTTAAGAATAGATCAAGACAAAACAGCATTTAATAATGTAAAAATGCTATCGCTACCCAGGAAATGATTCTGACACAAATCAAAGGAGAACCTGTGGAGGCGGAGCACGGAGAGCTCACAAGTGCTCAGAGCCACCTCCTGCTTGGCCTGGGGCTGGGTATTTGTTAATGGGATTCAGACTTCATGGACAGAGTACCATCTCAGAGACTTTAAATGTCACAGTGCTACTTTCCATAAACGTTTCCACCTGTGCTATGAAGTAATAACTTTGAGGAAAACTCACAAAACTAAAAGAATAAGGTTGAATGATCTGTCCCATAACTCAAAATAAGTAACTAAATAAATCTGATAATATTCAGTCCCTGTGCTGTTTTAGCCAAGACTGTGATACTTTCCTCAATGTATTTTTAATTACTTACAAAATTATTTCTAACTATGTTAAAAGCATAGGCAACCTGCGTTGCAGACGCGGAGGCCAGGAGTTAAAGTCACAGATGTTATATACCTTGGGTGCTATGCACCAGTTCTGTGTGCGTGAGTGCGTGTGTGCGTGTTTGCTTGTATGTTTGTTTTTTGGGAGACTGACCTGAAACTTGGTAAGTACACTAGGCAGGCTGACCAGCAAGTCCCAAGGATGCCTCCCCAGCACACCATCCACAAGTGTGCCCTCATGCCTGGCCTTTGAATCATGGATTCTGGGTCCAGCACACCATCCTCAGGTGTGCCCTCATGCCTGGCCTTTGAATCATGGATTCTGGGAGTGCATTTCAGGTCTTCTTGCTTGCAAGGCCAGCACTTTCAGTAGAGAAGCCATCTCCACAGGCTAGCGTTATTTACATTTTATAGTATATTGTATGAGAAAATGTTGGTGGATAGATTTATGAACTATTTCATATATTCTTCTGAGCTAATTTAAAGAGAAAAATTGTGGTTTTTGTTTGACCTACATATTTTATAAGGTACCATATAAAAATTTTCCTACACTAGAAAGTAAATTTTAAAGTGAAAAAATACATAGATATTCATTTGCTGAAAAGTATAAATTGAACGACAAGTGTTTTATATAACTACTGTCTATTATTATCTGAAATGTAACTAAACTAAATGAAGTGTAAGATGAATTTTTTTACAAATGAGATTTTTCTGAGCACAAAAACTTGTCAGATGTGCTGTGGCACACGTGTCATTCTAGGAAGGTGGGAGGCAAAGGCAGAGGCAGGAGACTGAGGAGGGACAATCCTGAGTTCAAGGCCAGCTCAGCCACATCTAACAAGACCCTATTTCCAGCTCTCCCCAAAAGGCCTTGCCCTTTAGCATAAAATACTTCAAAAGAAATGTTGTAGGCTATAAAGCTAAGCTAACCTCTCTATCAAAGAGCATTACTGAGGACCCATTTCTCACACTGCATTTTTTATGCATAATTGGGCTGGTAAATGAAAAATAATCTAGAGAAAAATTACATATCTGTCATACTCACCATGAACTTGGTTGATTTCCGAATTCTGAGAGAGAATTTCATCTGCAAGCTTCTGAGCAGTTGGCAAGACTTCTGTGTGGTGCACTGTGATCAAATACTGAACAAACTTCTGAAGCTGGTCTCTGTTCATCTGAAAGAGAGTCTCTGAAATGGGAAGATGCAGTTTGACCTGATCTGGCTTGCGGATGCGATATAAAGACAGTGCCACAACATGGGCACAATAAAATATGTCCTTGTTTCCACAGCTGCAGGTCACTGAGGTAATCTTGCAACGATCAAAGCTGATGGCCACGTTGCAAACGGTTTCTGGCTCCGATTGTATTGCAGGTTCTGTCACTGTGCCACTCAAGTGGAAACCTAGGCGACAAGAAAGGGAGAAGTCAGCTTCTGCACTCAGATGCTACACGGCCAAGTCCCTGCTCTGGAAACAGATGGCTCTGGACAGCACAGCAAGGAGAGACATGTGGAAACATTCAAGCCAATGATAGCCACGGATTCCTCTAACAGGGAGAGGACAAGTGACAATCAACAACACCTGGGGCTTGGAACAGCGGACTGCAGTGCACGGACTGCAGGGCACGGACTGCAGGGCACAGAGGATTTCAGTGCATGCACTGCAGTACACCTTGGTCACACCTAAGCAAGCAGTCACTTCGCAACATTGCTACCATATTCATGGGTGGGACACATGGCCAAGATCCAGTTCTTGTCTTTCCTCTTGTATGTTTAAAATATCAAGCGTAAGTCACCTGGCTTACTTATGATTTTCCTCAGCCAAACAGCTCCTCTTTCACATTTGTTCTAGTCTGCAACGAAGCAACCAATAAAACAGCAAAGGTTGCAGAGGTCTGTTCCTTTAACAAACTTTGACCAGAGAAATTTTTAAATGCAATACTTTTCTATAATGTGTGTGTGTGTGTGTGTGTGTGTGTGTGTGTGTGTGTGTGTATGTGTGTTCACATATATATGATATTGCCCCTAAACTGCAGTATCTGTCAACAGCAGCTTCAGGGAGATCAGCTTATGCATACCACATTCTAAGTAACTCGTGTGACTACATTTTTAACCTAGCACAGAGGAACGCTTAGATTAAAGGTTATAGGACCTGCTCCACAGTGAGGGGTCACCCATAAGAGGAGGGCATTGAAGGCAATGCACCTCCAATTCAGAGCAGACGGGAACCTTTTCATCATCAGTGGCCAGGTGGCCACTACTTACAACCACCAAGAAGTATGCTCGCTCCACTGAGGAGCTCTTTGCCCTGGGAGAGTTCTATCCAAGGCAAATGCTTCCCACAACCGCTGGGTACCAATCAGTTGTGGCCTACTTGGCCAGCAAACAAACCTCTACTTTTCCCCTAAATGCATGGAAAAGCTACCTTGAAGTTTGGGGGTGCTAGGTACAGGCAAGAGATAAACATCCATTCACCCAACCACTCACCCCACCACAAAGCCACCTTTCCGGGTGAGAGACAACCCTAAAGGAAAAGGACATCCCTTTGGGAACATCAAGGGCTCAGATTTCCGTCCTAATTTCAACTGCCTAACAGAAACTTGAATGCTAAATATGAAAGCCCTAAATCAGAAGGGCCCTCTTGGCCCTCTGCTATTTATGCCACATAAAAATAATAATAATAATTCATCAAGACAGTGACTGAGTTCCCCTTTACAAACCATGAGAGAACTGGAAAACTATTGCATGTGCTTTGAGAATGACTGGCAGACAATGGCAAGGATTCACATATATGACCCCTCTTAATGCCTCTACTGAGTTACCCCAAAGAACAGAAACCTCTCAAAGAAAGGCAATTTCACCTTGACAAGATAAATGTGTTGAAACTTTTTTAACCAAATAAATCAATTTAAAAAGGGTATTCCATAAACACAAATTATTGTTTCACAGTAGGAAAATTTGAAAATTGTCATATAATAGATATTTGGGTTTCCCCCCCACAAATATAATCTATTTAAAAATAGACATTCTAGGGGATGAAGTGATGACTCAGCAGTTAAGATCACTGTTCAATTCCCAGCAACCACACAGTAGCTCACAACCATTTGTAATGGGATCCAATGTCCTCTTCTGGTGTGTCTGAAGACAGGGACAGTATACTCACATATATAAAATACATAAATCTTTTTAAAAAAATAGACATTCTCGTTTCCTTTATTCCTCTGATAAAATTTCTCTATGGAGAGAAAGCACTACTAAATAAATGGTAGATAGTAACAGTCTTCCATTCTTACATTTTTACTATTAAAAATGTTAATATACAAAGTAAATAACTGAGAAAGGTCAAAAAGTGAAAAATAAGGGTGATCCTGCCTCAGCCAGTACATACCAGATGTAATTAATATATGTAATAATAAAAACATGCATGGGATAGGCAAAGATAAGACCAAAAAATGTCTGACTCAGAAGACAGGCTCCAACCATATTCCAGACATTTAGTTCAAGAAAAAAGTGTTTCCATATGTCACATATTTGCATGTATAGAAGTCAGACGCCACAGCCTGTAGAGCTGTAAATGGACATTTATAAAATGAACATCTTCCCACTTAATACGATCACCTTTCTCCTTGTCCACCAAGTGAAAGACTTTGTTCCTCCACAAAAATGATATTGGAGAATTCTAAACATAGACAATGCCCATAACAGAGGATTCAAAAGTGCAAGACTAGCCAGCACTCAACAGTTTACCATACGAGCTGGGAGGAGAGGGCATTCCTAGCATGTTACAGGCCCTGAGGTCAGTCTTCAGCAACATGTGTAGAATGTATGCACACACGCGCGCGCACACACACACACACACACACACACACACACACACGTGCACGCGCGCGCGCGCGCACACACTACACATGCAATCATGATAATAACCTAGAGTCAATGATGTGATGATTGAATAGGTATTCTAAACAAAACTAATTGCCATTAAAGAAAAACAGTCCTTAAGAAAACTGATGGAGCCCTCAAACAACTACTGCAAAAATGATCCTCTCCATGGAAGCTCCACACTACTAGTCAAACATGGTTATACTGGATAAAGATATAGCAGTACTATTAATGCTGGAAGGGGGTTCCATGTATTTTCTCCAACTGCTACAACAAGCATTGACTATTCTATTCAGATTTTTAAATCAAACTAAAATATTTTGACCCCCAAAACAACTTAACCCAAAAGATATGAGGTTCCAAACATGAAATATGTCACAAACCTCCATTAATCTGAGCTCAAAGATTAAGGTATTTCATATTTTTTTCTAATTCTAAGGCCACCTTTCAAATGCCCAAATCCCTTTAAAAATTCCAGCTTTCTCTGATGGAAGGATTTCAAAACTGTAACTAGCAGTCAACTGCTGTTTGCGCCTTATGCCTCGCCACCCTATGAAGCTGACCAGGACGAGGGAGGCTTCCTTGTGAGTTTTGCTTGGCTTTCTCTCCACTCTTTACCTTGACTCTCTACATGCCCTGTCCCTGTCAGGTCAGCTGGAGGTTGACCAGTTATTTGGAGCTCTGACAAACCATGACTACCTGGTTTTAGGACAAACACTGAGGGCACAGAAAACGGGACAATCCTGTACTATCTGGTGAAACATTCTTAATTCATTAAAACTGAGTAAGATAGTGGACAACAAACTGGGTAATCTGTATAAGGAGAAGCCAGGGTGAGCACAGGCGCTGTTCAAAGGGGTGGAAGAAGGACTTCTGTTAGGAAGCACTGAGGAGACTGAAGACGTACTGAACCCATCATCCAAGCGGAGCAGGGAGCCACCTGGGTGCCTCTGCAGCCAACAGGAGGGCAAAGAGAAACCTTATTCAAAAGGCAAACCAGCCAGCAATAGAGCACAGAGGCTGGCTGGTCTGACGTAAGATCTCATGAGCCTCGACTGCACCGGGGCTGGTCAGTGCTTCCTCCAGCACTGTCAGATCCTGTTTTGTCATTACATGTGACTAGGAGGGCAGTGGGACCTACTCCAAGGAACTTACTGTTTAACACTGGGCTACCCAGAAGACCCAATGATAGGGATCACATCCTGGAGCCTAACTTTAATCTTTCATAGCCCCAGAGTGAGGCACAGATAGTCAGCTCTGTGACACACTGGTGGAGAGAGAGGATTGGACTCTTGACAGGGCAGAAATGCAGGCACCAGAGGCATGCTTCAGAGAGAGAGTGCACAGGGACAGACAGGCACACCGTCAATGACAGGGAGCCAAGCATATCAACTGAGAGACTCTGGAGAGCCTGCAGCCTGGGGTAAGGGGGTAGACCAACCTCTGGAGGCATCTATCTTTCTGGTATTTTAGGATCTCAGAACTCTGAATTTTATAGAACAGTCAACATCCACAGGTTCATCACTCTGTGGGGGGAGGGGCAATCAATATATAGGTGGGTTTTTGCCCAATGTTCCCCGTGCTTATAAAGCACTTGGGAAGCACCCCACCCAGAACTTCAGTCACTCTAGGGTATAGATCTCTGGAGAGAAAGTGCAGGAGTGAAAAGTCTTTATTAAATAGAAAACACAATAGAAAGCATCACTACGAGACTGAACAACCAGACTGAAGATTAGGGAGGAAGCACAAGACTGACAACACACAATAATACGTACAAACACTACAGCAATAATGCAAAAGGAAAACTAGCATGGCCACAGAGGGTGGGGGAGGGGGAACATGCCTAGTCCACACTTGAAAGTGCCAAGTGGGACAGCAAGGACCCTTACTAGGTGAAGAAAGCGGAGAACAGGTAGACAGCTCTGGTAGGCGGCAGGTGTGTCCTATACTCTGTGCAAGACAAAGCAGGGAAAGCAAGAGCTGCTCAGGCCCAGATTCCCCTTCACACCACATGCAAGGGCATCTCTGGTTTTCAAGGAAAAAAGCTACTCTCTCTCTTCTTTGTATTGCACTTTTAGTATTATCTTCACTATATTATATTTCAAACATTCAACTTTATTAGGCGATTTTATTCAAATTTTTATTTCCTTCACTCGTTCATCTGTGTGTTTTCCAGTAGTGTCATCTTTCTTCTTCTTCCCCGTTCCTTCTCTTTTGCCTACTTTGTTTCCCCTTGGTGCTCTTTCTAATAGTATTTTTACTTCAGCTAAAGCTATCAACACTTGACTTCAAGTCATACTACTGAGCCAAATAACAAAAACTTTATGGTGCTAGAAAAAGACGGGTAGACAAATGGAAGAGAAGATCTAGAAATAGGCCCAAGGCCATCTGATTTGGGGTAAGTGTCAAAAATATACATCAAGAAAAAAGACAGCCTCTCTAACAAATGGCACTTGGCAAACTAGATACTCACATGTAAAAGGATGGAACTTCCATCTCTCTCATTCTGCACATGCATGCATGTGCACCCACCAGCACCAGCACCAGCACCAGCACCAGCACCAGCACCAGCACCAGCACCACCACCGCCACCGCCACCACCGCCACCACCGCCACCGCCAAGCAGAGCAAAGCCTTCCAAAGGGAGTGAATGGAGTCCTACATGAACGCACATTACTGGCGCGCTCACCATCATGTCAAGGACCTACGCCTCCTAAGCACAGGAACAGCAGAGCATGCCTTGGGTCAGGCTCTGAGCAAGGGCATGGCCTTGCTCCAGTCCAAGTCTAATGTTACACAAGATGACCTTTGCGTACCTACACCAGTGACAGAGATGATAACCAACCACTGTTTCCTCCTCCAGAGTTCAACTTCATACTGCTTCCCTACAGAGACCACCTACTGATACTGCTTTACCTAAGTCGCAACCTAACTCCATGTTCATAAACACACCGCCTTCTCCAGCCACACACAATAAACTCGCCTCCCCATGCAGCAGCGAAGGATCAATAAACGCTGAGCGTCTGGGCTGCTGCTGTATTTCCGTCAGAGCTCACGGCCGTCAGTGTCTGTAAGTCTGCCTCTCTTCATTCTCTCTTCACTTTACACACACACCTCCTCAGGCTAAGGCCAACATCAGGGGAGTCATGGTGGACCTTAATTGTTACACCTAAAAAGGCTGAAAGTGCTAGAGGAAAACACTTCAAGATAGGCATAGACAAGAACTCCAGTGACAAGAAATAACCCCAGGGACTAACAAATAAGATTAGACAAAACCAAACGGCGCCCCAACTAAATGGTTACTAAAGTAACAACCAGTAAGAAAAAACAACTTGTAGAATGGGGAGATTTTCCCATCAACTAAAATATTTTTTGAAATCACAAAAACTAAACAACAATTCAATTAAAATAGGTTAAGGAACTGAAATGACAATACAAAAAAAGATAAAAAAAGAAAAAAGGAAGGAAGGAAGGAAGGAAGGAAGGAAGGAAGGAAGGAAGGAAAAAGAATAGGAATGATAATACCTGATAACCACCGTTAACCATCAGAGAAACATGATTAGAGAAACTGCTTTAAATATCCATCTCAGCCCAGTCAGAACTGTTGTCACCAAGAGAACACATGACCACAAATAAGCTGGCAAGTATGTGGGATAAAAGCGACCTCTGCACACAGCTAGTGGCACTGTAGCTGAAGACAGTATGGAGACTCCTCAAATGACAAAGCTGAACCTCCATGTGACTCAGACAGGTTATTCCTGGGGTCACACCCAAATCAACAACAGACCCTTGCACATCCCTGTTTATTTTTGTGATATTCACAATATAAACAAGAAACACAATAGACCTCAAGGCCATCAATAGGTATCAATAGGATCTCTGAGACCAGCCTGGTTTACAGCCAGGGCTACACAGAGAAACCCTGTATCAAAAACCAAAAGGCATCAAGGCATTTGTGGGAAAATGGATGAATGGAACTGGCGATCACTGTTCAGTGAAGTAAGAGCTGCGGAGAGAGAGCTTCCCAAGTGTCTGTTGTGCTGTGTTGCCTTTGGGTTTAGGTTATATACACAGACTGAGAGACAGACAGGGAGTATGTGTGTATATGTAAGCAATACCAAGGGAGGAACATGGGAGAAGTGACAGGAGCAGAAGAGGTTCCATGAGAGTACAAGGGAGACTTCTTTTTAGGCAGTTGAAGGCCAGCAAGAAGAGGGTGGGAGGAGGGCTGTGGGCTAATGGTTCAGAACTAAGTATGACAATACTGATAGGCTTATACATATTACACATGAAAAGAATTTTAAAAACCTTAAAAATGTTTGTTTACTCTATTGGGAAGTTAATCCCGAGGAGCAACTCACAGCGTGGCCTTCTTACCACAGCATCGCATTACTCCACAGCTTAACCCTGAGAACAGATGGAAAACCGGGGAAGGCACTGTAGCGTCACGTGGGTCTTGGAATAGAGACGTTAGCCCCACGTGTGTTCTGCTTCTTAGCCGCTCTGTGCCTTGGACGCATTATTCAGACTTCTGGAGTCTCACTTTATTTGTGCAAGTGCGTGGCTAGAAGCATGTTGCAAGGTTGTTTGGGGGATTAAAATGAAATAACATGTGCGAAGCACCTGGCACGTAGTAAAAGTGCTCATTAAATTTTATTTCCCTCTCCTTCCCTTCCCAGCTGGAGAAACAAGAGGGGCGGGGACGCTTTCCCTCCATCCAGAACACTTTCTTTTTCTAAGCTACTGGAATTCTGTGGGGAGGAGGATGCTCTCCGAGGGTAACTTGGTAAATAAAGAGCAATCACAAAGGTTTTTTTTTGTTGTTGTTGTTGGGGTTTTTTTTGTTTGTTTTTTTTTTAAGGTGGGTGAGTAACTAGGAAAACACTAGAAGATTCGTTCTGATTTGAGAACAAAACTGAAAAACTTAAGTCACATCTCCCCCTAGCTCTTCCGTTTTCCTATTTAGCATTGTGTTGATTTCATCTGCAGAAAAACGTAAAAAAAATACTATGTACACCATTTTTAAAACTGTTTGTAAATGTTGTGATACAGTAACTTTTTAAAATGTGGTATTAGCACCCCCGCCACCCAATCCTCAAGTGCCTTTCAGAGCAACCACGATAGTGAAATCTTTCCTAATTATACCCAGACACTCCTGACCTTTTACGCTGTCTCTCCTGAACGCATGCTTAGTTTCCAGAGGCTGACATGATACATACTGTAGCAGAGACAGACAAACACAAGAGCTGGGCTTTCCTGAGGACAAATGTGAGAGAGATTTGTACAAACACAGATAACGCCACTCGCTTCAGCAAATGTTTTTACTGGGAGTTAGAGAAGTTTTTCAAGACAAAGATTTTAATTGTATTACTATCCACTTACTACTATTAAATATTATTAAATAAATGCATTGTAATTACTTAGAGGTTTTACCTTGAAACACAACGTCTATTGTTGGAATGCCACCATAACTAAAACAACTCGAGGAGAAATGGGTTTACTTCATCTTACCAACTCTCACATCTAAAACATCAAGCTGGGTCACTGAGAGAGGTCAGGGCAGATAGAAGCCGAGGCCGTGGGAGACCTGTGTACAAACATGCGAGGCCTGTGTGCAAACTCATGCTCCTGGCGGGCTCAGTGCTTTCTTATGGACAATATGTGAGCACGTGCCCAGGACTGGCACCACCAGTAGGCAGGAACCTTCCACATAAATCATTAACCATGCAAATGTCCCACAGGGTGGCCTCGAGCCAATCTTAGAAAAGCTTTTTCTCAACTGAAGTTCCCTCTTCTCAGACAACCTTTGCTTCTATCAAGTTGGCAAAACAAAAACAGGCAAACAAAACCAAAACAAAACAAA
Organism: Rattus norvegicus; assembly: GCF_021556685.1. Lineage (NCBI taxonomy): Eukaryota > Metazoa > Chordata > Mammalia > Rodentia > Muridae > Rattus > Rattus norvegicus. The sequence continues at coordinate 40,997,077 of NC_141535.1, forward strand.
ACAAAACAAAAAACCCAAACCAACCACCATTAAACAAATTAAATACTAATAGCTATAATCCCCCATAAACAAAAACACTAGGGAGTTTTCCTTAAGAGATTCAAAAGTTTGGATTATTTTTTTCAAGATTTATTGTCGTTAATTGGTATGTGTCTACACAAATGTGCACCTGTGTGCTAGCAAGTCTCACGGTGACACAGAGGCTACAGGTGCAGCGGGATGCCCCAAGACCTGAGCTCAGGTCTGTGGAAGAGCAAGTGCTCTTACTGAGTGACAGACCAACTCAGCAGAGAAACAGAAGGAGCAAATTTGTCACACATGAACACAGTGAAGCCATCTATATTAAGTCTTTTTTTTTTTTTTTTTGGTTCTTCCCCCCCCCCCCCCCCCCCGGAGCTGGGGACCAAACCCAGGGCCTTGCGCTTCCTAGGTAAGCGCTCTACCACTGAGCTAAATCCCCAGCCCCTATATTAAGTCTTAATAAAGATGAAACTTCCTTAAAAGAAAACCTTATTCTTCACTGACAAAAAAAAAAAGAGCTTTTTTTTTTTTAAAATGATAGTTTTCATGTGTGTAAGGCTAAGTCTTAAGTTGGGTATTATAAGGGACAGAGAGCTGTAATATCATGAAAGGACAGCCCTTTGAGAACACACCAGTAAGCTCGACCTTTTGACCATCTGAGTGTACGTTCTCAGATAACTAAAAAATGGTTTTGAACTTGAAGCATTAGAAAAATTTTAAGCTAGAATAAACTGGCAGACATGAAATCAACACACAGGCCTGAAAGCATTCCTTTCACAGCACATTCTTTTCCGAAAAATCCGAGCCCCGTGCATGAAGTGCTCAAGTAACATATTCTTTGTTAGAGAACTGAACAGAAGCCGTGGTACTTACACAAATACATCTCTCACCCTTTTCCTAAATAAAAAGAACCCCCAGGGAAATTAAAGGCAGGAAGCAAAGCACTGCAATGTTATGGCTGAAAGGGTGGCCAGGCTTGGGAGAGGGGTCTTGTTTTTCCTGTCTTCTTAAAAGCTAGGTCTAAGCGCACAAGTGTTGGTGTGTAATGCTCTCATAACAGTACATCTATTTGTTACCGAGCACACTAGTCTGGCTAAATGTATCAGAACCAGTATTGATTCAAAACTGGGAAAAATAGATAAGGCAATCCTTACCCCCAAATCAAACAGTAAACCTTTCCCACTCAAAACTACGTAGCCCAATAACCCGCACTGCAACGTTCAGACTGAAAACAAAATGTTCTAATTCAAGTCATGCACAGTCTCCAGACCAGCTGTACAGACAGACACTATGGGGCCCAAGATGAAGACAATAAATGCCATTTTAAAGCCAACTTATCTAAAATATCATATTCCTTCTTTAGCCACATAATTTTCTCAAAGGGAAATCCCAAATTAAAGAGACTGCATCCTGTGAGCTGGCTAATTAAATCCTCTAGCCCTAATTTCTAATACTAAGCTTGAACAGCTTATAGGAAGACATTAGAAGACCTTGCTGGTAATTGCTAATGAAGTACTTTCCCTCTTTTTGAAAAATTATTTTTTAAAGGAAAAGCTTTATTTTAGATCCAACTTAAGAGTGACTGTTTGAAACAGATTTACTTGTACACTTCATTAATATTTGAGAAAGACAATGACAAATTAATGCAAAGGCCAGACTGTGTAGCACAGCACATCATATAAACCACATAAAACTTTACGGAGCATGCCCTGGACTGCCAACCAAGAGTTCCCAGCAGCATTCTGTGCATTATTGGTTTTGATTCCTCATTAATGTGAATTCTTACATGATTTCATACAAAGATCCAGTTAATCAGAACACCTATGTGTTAGCCAGGACTGGAATTACTTAAAACTCTTTCTTCAGAGAAGAAAAACCAACTTGGCTATCTATAATTGGCACTAAGAGGAGGCAGAAGTTTAAGCAGAGAAGTTCAGATACAAAGACAAAACTAAGAAACCGCATCAGCCTGTGTGTAGCCTAACCCTGAAACACAGGAGCTACCTCTTGTCAAGTGCTTCTTCAGGGGTGTATTTGAGGGACCCCATTCACTGCTCAGCCCAAGAGATGGGCAGCCAGGAGGGAGGAGGCTCTAACAATAGGAGTCAGACTTCCTACTCTGCAAGGTGCTTAGCAATGTAAATGTAATCTTTCCTCTGAAGCAAACTTTTCTAAGACAAGCAAAGCAAACCTAGCCTCTTGCCCTTCTAAAGAGGGGCAGCCAAGCAGCCCCCCCCCCTCCAAGTTCCAGCACCACCTACAGAGGCTTCACAGCCCACTTGCCCTTCATTACCCCAGCCCTCCAGGTCTCACTCAGCCCTCTCTCTTGGGTCTCTTGGGACTTCTGAAGTGCAGATGAAGTTTATTAGTGCCTTTGTGGCCCAAACAACACATCTCAGCACATCTTCACACCTTCTGTTTTTCTCCCAGGATCCAGAGGCTAACCAAGGTGCTCACAGAAGACCCTAGCCAGTTTGTTTCCTGTTTTGATTGCAACCCTCAGAAATGCTTGACTGTTTGCTTCAGCACCAGTGGTAGAGGAGAAACCCTGAAGACAGTTCTGCTCAGCCAGCCAAGAAATAAGGGAGAATGTGGTCTCAAAGTGAGAAGAGAGGACGCAGCCAAATTCCCTTTCCCAAAGTTCTGGCTTCACTTCAACCTCAGCACGAGGCTCTATGGTTTGGATCTGAACCAGGTTCTAACCCTATTTATCAGTTTCATAATCAGAATAAAATGCAACAGGATGATTCCTTTTTAGATGGGCTGTTTGAAAGGAATGGAGAACCAGTGGATCAGTGATTCCAAACCTGTGGGCACGACCCCTCTGGGGATCGAATGGTCCTTTCACAGGGTTGAATATCAGATATCCTGCATTTACTTTACAATTCCTAACAGTAGCAAAATTAGTTAAGAAATAGCAAGAAAAATAATTGTATGATTGGGGGCAGGGGGTGTCATCAGTACATGAGAAACTGTATTAATGGGTCACAGCACTAGGAAGGCTGAGAAGCACTGCTTTAGGATTAAAAGAGGAATTTCTGCAACCTCCACAAATGCAGCTTTTCTGCACCAACAAATGATGTTCAAAGCGTAGAGGAGACTAACAGATGCAGGTCCTTTATACATAAATATTACCAAGGGTTAGTCCAAGGATGTGAGAACAGCTCTCAGAATGGGCAAGGCCTTAGACAAAGTATCACATGAAAGAACTTACTGGGGTCTCCAGCAACGCCTGCCTCACATCATGTAAGCTACCAAAAACTAAATGTTTTGGCCTCCAGCCCAGTATACTTTAAATTAACTGAAGACTATTTTAAGATTCTGTCCCTTTCAGGGGCTGGGGATTTAGCTCAGTGGTAGAGCGCTTACCTAGGAAGCGCAAGGCCCTGGGTTTGGTCCCCAGCTCCGAAAAAAAGAACCAAAAAAAAAAAAAAAAAAAAAAAAGATGATTCTGTCCCTTTCTTATACTCCAAATTAAACTGGAAGCTTGGACACAGCAAAGGTCTGTGACAGCCACATCACAAAGGACCTCCTCAGAGAAGGTACTAGTTAGAAGAGTCTGCAAGATGAAAGAACATTCTTGGCATGTAAAATACAGACTGGTGGTCCTCAACTGGAACGCATGTGAATCATGTGGAAAACTAATGATAACATAGATGACCAGGCCCGCACATCTTGAGCCTCTGATCCACACCCAATGATGCTGCTGAGCTGGGAACCAGAACCACTGACCCAAATGATTCTAATTACAGCCCAAAGAAAGCTCTTCTCTTCAGAATACTGGAGTAAACATGCAGATGAGACAAAGGAAGAATACATAATTCTTTACACAAAGAGTTCATATGGGGGTTGGGCACATGGCTCGCTGGTGAAGCCCAGGGCTAGCAAGCACAAAGCCACCCGAGAAACTCCCAGCACCAAAAAGTATTTACAAAAATATGCACAATTTGTACCTTACTGTGCAACCAAATGTTCCCACTTTGCCAGGTGATTAAGAAGGGGCTGGGGGTGGGGAATAGTACTTTCTAGTAACACATGTTATAGTATAGTATAATCAAATACTTATTGCTATGCCACCTTAAATAAGATGTTCATTAAATATAAATCAAAATATAAAAAATTAAACAGTTATTAATCAGAATCTGTACTCTTTTACAAAGAGATTGTTTTACAATGCCCATGGGATGCCCCTTAATTGGAGGGGTTTTCTATATTAGAAACAATTCAATTAATGGAAAATACCAGCAACTCCTGGTAACACATTTTTTGCCTAAGGCAAAGTCTCTACCACAGGAGAAAGACAGAGTTGAGGCTGTGCTATGGTGCAGGCCAGCAGAGCTGCATTTTGGAAGAATGAGCCTAAAACACAACCAGCCATCCTTGGAGCTATGGTGTCTCACCTGGGGGGCGTTAGGAAAGTCACTCGGCCTTTGTAGTTCTCATCTGCAAAGAAAGCTAACAGCAGCATATGCCTGCTCTAAGGATGAAATGGGAGCTGACATGGATGTAAGGCACACAAGTCCTCCTGGAATGTCTGCTACCACCATTACTGTTAAACAATGCCACATGCTCCGGGAAGCTCGCACTTTCGACACGTGCACTAAAACCCCACCCAGCCTATACCCGTGAGCACACTTGCTGCTAGAAATGCTGTGCTCCCAAGAACATACATAACAGACCAGGACTGGCTATTGCAGTGACTCAAAGCTCAGCATACTCCTAACTCCAATTAGCAGGGTCATTCTTTTTCCCTGTTTTGCATTTTTATAGCACATTCTTACAACGTGATCTGTCCCAAACAAGGGGAAAGCAGGACTTAACACATGATTTTTGACTCCAAATAACTTTCAACTCCAGTAAGTTTGAAGGTATTTCTACAAAAACATAAAGTGCCCTTTTATCACCAATGTTGGAACTTTCATGAAGAATGCAATTATTTTTACAGTTTAAATTTGTCCCATAACTGAGTCACAGACTAATAAAAAATTAGATGCTACAGTTAAGATCCTCTCGATGGTCATCAAGCAATGACCACAGTGCTACAGTGCAAAGCGGCAGAGCTGCATTCTAGAAGAACGAGCATCGAAACACGAGGGGCAGCTTTGTACTAGGAGTAATTTGTGGCCAGACAAACCAGGGCTCCTCCTCACTTTGAAGATACAAAGAACACCAGCTTCTGCAAGACTGCAAGTTAGTGTCCATCCCTGACTGCAGAGATCCAGCTGAGAAGCAAACTAGCCTGCTCTGTGTGTGTGCACGCAGGACATCTAAGGCGGGTGCAGCTACTCCGTGTGTGGGGGATGTTTTTACACTAAGCACAGTGGTAAAAGAGAGGCCGAAACAGATCTGTTCAGTATGTGGATAAAATTACCAAGGCGTGCCAATCTACAGTGTAACTGCTTTTTAGATTCCCTGGTTTAGCTGGTATGGGGCAACTTCTACACATTCAGTTATAAGAAAAAATTGCTTTAACTCTACTCATAAAAATGTTCAAGATTATTTCTGAACGAAGAATTTGACAAATGGTTCCCAGAACATGTTCTGGCAGCCATGCTGGCTGACGGTCATCAGAAAGTTTACCAAGTCTCCTTAACACGGAATGAGGCTGCCTTGTGGTTGGCTCAGATGGTTCAGAGAAGATGGACTCTAGGAACCGAAGGGGAAGGAAGCAAAGCAGGCTGGAGCTCCTGACGCTCAGTTCTGCTGCTAACTTAGCCCCAGGACAACTGATTTATCTATTTCTTGCTCCCTCTTCTCACAACGAGAAACACATATTAAGACAAATTCCCATACATTACAGAAGTAAGCAGCAGAAACGGGGGGCAGCCATCACACAGGGCGAAATGGCACAGGATCTCTGATTGGCTCTGGTCACTAAGACTCATCTTAAATGATTTTACAACTTTTCATCAAAGTGGGGGACAAAGTGAAGGATTCATTCTGCGGTAGCTGGGGCCACATAGATAGCACTGGCAATTTTTAAGATTTGGAAGAAATATTAAATCAGGTAAACACTGAGTTTTTACCTAAGTAATTTTTACCCATCTTTTTTTAAGCAGTAAACAGTAAGGTATTTTTATTTAATTGTGTCCAAGGTAGCTGACAAAACTCACATGGCATGAGCACTATCTACACAAAATACCTAAAATACTGAACGAATAATACAGAAGCATTCTTTTAAAATCCCACTAACGATGGAATGAGCCCATGGATCATCTTGACTACCTTTATACTTAATAGGCTGCACTTTTTCTCTTAACTCCCACAAAACCATTATGAACGTTGCCATGTTTAACAGCCACGGCCATAATCCACTGTTTGGTACAGGCAGTGTTCTAGGCTGAAGGAGATGCATAAAGGTCCTGATTCTAAGAAGTCACTCGATTACTGGACAACATAAGTAACAATTAAGACAATTTAAAGACAACTACTTGACAACTATGAAGTTAGAGTGGAGCTGAATTCTTTTAAAAATCTCTCTTTAATACAAACCTCTATTTCCCACATTATGTTGTGTGTTTTAGGAAGAGAAAGGCATCCCTAAGGTCATGTGGGTTTGGATTGAACTGTTCCTTGGCCTCAGTCCCACAGAGATTCAGAAAGCACACTGGAATGTTAACATATCCAAGGATTTACCCATCAGATATTCCAATCCAATACCATTTACTATCTATCCCTAAAGAAGGATTACGGTAAGAGACCTAGACCAGATACATCTATGACCTGAAAACTGTCCAGGATGAGAAAGCCTAAACTGCTAAAGAGAACTCTGGGCTCAGGTGAGAGCTCAGAAATCACAAAACCACACAAGCCACCTGAAAGCCCAAACCTGAGTCCAGGTTATGGGTCTCTATATACAGGACACGCTTCAACACCCCCCTTTTACCATGAAGGGGCCAATTATCATCAAGAAAGGGAAATTTCTTGTTGAAAACTGACCATCTTTGCACTGACCAAACACATCTTTGTTGTTGTTATCTGCACCACCATTGGTCAAGGGTTCATGCAGCATACCCTGAATTAGAAATAAATGAATTTTTGCTTAACCAGAATATCACATATTCTATTCACAATGATCAAGAGAAGCATTTACAATGTTTTATATCCAAATCCTTAAAAGCCAAAAGGCCAAGCTCTCTTCATGGCTCCAATATGGCCTTGTAGGAGGGTTTTAATATGTCTAAGATGTTGTACTAGGATTTATTCCACACACTGAGACTCACAGTCCTAACTTTGGTTGGTGAAAGACCCAGGTAGCACTTAAAGTAGCTCCAACAGTTAGCGTGGTGATAAATGCCACAGTCTGAGACCTGAGAGGTACGGACAGGAGGACTGAACACTGAAGGTCACACCACCACACAGTGAGTGTGAAGCCAGCCCTGGCTGCTGGAGACCCTGCTTCAAAAACAAACAAATGTATCTAAAATAGCACCTGCCTATCACACACAATCAGTATTTGTTATGTAAATGAATGAAATATTACAGTTATGTGTCTGTCAGTCTGTCTGGGTGTCATACCCACAAGCCAGAGGAGGGCAGTGGATCTCCTGAGACTGGAGTTGCAAGTGGCTGTGAGCCCTCTGATGAGAACCCAGATCCTCTGGAAGAGCAGCAAGTACCCTTCACTGCTGAGTCTCTGTCCAGCACCAAACGTCCAACTCAATAACAGGTTAAATGAAAACCGGCAAGTCAGACTGCTCCAGTGTGGGGTGTACAAGAGAAAAATTTGAAAACAAATTTTTTATAAGCTTCATTCAGGGAGCATGATGTGATGGAGCAGTGATCAGGAATTAAAGTCCTGTTGATAGAAAAGATCCCTTAGTGTGACTGCTACAAACTCTTAAATGTCACCACTATGTATCCTATACTACTGTAGCACACTACTGTACATGACAATTTGCTTCTATTTCTCCTGAAAACCAAGTGTCTGCTATGTAAATGAACAGATATATTCTATTTTATCATAGGAGAGTTTACCAGTGGATGCTGCTGATAACTCAGAAAACTTCAGATGTTGGCCCAAGATCAAGCTACAACTTTCTTTTCAATGTCAAATCATTGTTATATAGTTATTTATAAGTAGTGATTTCGTGTTGCTATATTTTAAGCTTACGAAAATGGTGTAACAGAATTTCTAGTACTATCCTCTTTTAACAAGAAATGCAAATGCAAACAGAATCAAATCTAAAATAATGCTAATTAACTACCAAGTTATGTACATGTGGCTTACATTTCAGAATCAAAATCTGTGTCTCAGAAACAGTAATACAACAAGGAGAACACTGACCCGAAAAGAGACAAGTTTAATCCTAGCCCGGCTACAGTGAGCTATTGAATTTCATATCTTCGGTTTTATTTTCATACCTGGAAAAGAAAACCAAAGGGATTGTCTTCGTCCCTGGGGATGGCAAGTAGCAATGCGGTCACAGATAATGGAGTATGTGATAAAGAGAAATAGATGTCCCTCTCCCAAAACGTGTATACAATTCTGAAGACTACTTCAGAGATCCATTATTAAGGGTAAAGTCAACCTTGTGGCTCTTCTTGAAGACTCTTAAAATCTAAAAATTTCAGATTCTAAAAGTCAAAACCACCAAAATTATGCATAGGTTCAGAATACATGGTCAAAACCTAGGCTTTTGACGCATGCTATGTTTCTTGATTTTTCACAGATTTTTAATTTTAAAATATCTGGTTTATTTCCAAGTCACTCACAATGCCAACTTGAATACCCATCCAAATTCCTGTGTGGTAAAAGTAAATATACTTTTCCTGGCTCTTATGTTTTAACTTTTAATGTCCCTGGAAACCTCATGTTGAAGACTGGGTTCCAACAAAAGGAACAGACTTTAGAGGTGGGGTAGGAGGTGGGTGAATCAGGAAGACTGACTTCCTAAGTGAATGAATCTATGGGAGGTATCAGAAACTTAAGGAGGTGGGGGGCCTAGGTGGAGGAAGCAGTAAGGGATATGCCCTTGGGGTAAAATTACCCATTGACCCTCCTCTGCTCCGTCTTCCCTGTGCTCTCTCCTTAGGTACCTCTGCTCTTCCAACCAACCACTCCCCATCATGGTGTTCCCACCTCACTGCTGGGCCTTGATCAACCACAGCTCACTGAGTGTGGATGGAGCCAGAAGCTAAAACCAGTCTTCCCTCCTCTCAGTTGGTTTTCTTAGGCATTTTGTCAGCAGCAGAAACCCAGCAGCTCACAGAGACTGTATTACCCACTGCTGAGAGCCTACGACAGAGCATTGGATAGTGAAAAGGGAATGATTCTAGAATCCATTTCTAAGGGAAATGAAAAGTCACAGACGTAGATGCTGTAACAGGTATGATTAATCACTGTCCTAGCTCATCACAAAACTACAAGGAAATGTTGACTAAATGCAGATAAAATACATTTCAAAAAATGTGAGAGCAATTAAAAGGTACTCGGTAACATCTTTTTAATCAATTAACTTGCTATTTTAGAAAGTGACTTCAATTGCCTAACATTTAAATGCTCTGGCCACAGAGTCAAAAGCGGAGTAAAAAACAAAACCGTACTGGGGAACTGAACTATAAAGCTAGCTTGCAGGTTCTGCAATTTTGAAGGAAAAGGGCCAATGCTCCTACATTTATACTCAAGTAGTTTAGTTCAACAATGTCTCATCATAGCAGAGGAGAACCCTTCTACTTGAAGGAAAAACTGGTCTGTCTCCTAAGGTGGGGAGGGAAGCATTATGAGCAAAGCTCTCATCTCCAATAGAAGGTAGCCCCTTGTTTCAGATACCTGAGCCCAGAGGATAACAACATGGCCTACAAGAGTAGAGGCAGGTGACCCCTGTCTTCTGCCACTTTAGGTGTTCCTCTTTCTCCCCTCTCCTGTTTGTCTTTAGATTTCCTACACTTCCAATGCTATGAAACTAAGCACCTCTGGGCTTCCCCTTTGCCATTGTCAGTTACTTTTACACATGCGCAGTAGCTGAATCATTAGAAACATTCACACAACTTCTCTTGCTGCAGCTACATCCCCCACCAACTCCAAACCTAGACCATTAGTGACTCAGGGGCAACTGCAGTTCTCTAGACTGGTCCTTTCTATGGTAGACTGAAAAGACAACTCTAGGCTTTATATAGCAAACCATCATTTTACATAACAATGTAAAAAATGTATCCAAAGAGAAATACCAGCCTTAAAACATTTCTAGAAAGAAAAGGAGGTAGGGATCTTGTGTCCATTCTCATCAATGATGCTCTAGCAACAAACAGCTTAAGTTTTCTAGATTTAAATGTGAACACGATATTCACATTTGCTTTGAGAATGCCTCTGATAACATGCAATCTTTCAGTGAAAATGAATACTGGCCTAACAACGACAGTATACTAATTATATACATTTTGAGAGAAAACTAGAACCAAAAGGTTCCTCTCCCTGAAGGGAAAACCAAGCTAATATAATCAGATTAAATGTGGGGATCTACAATTCATGATCGTGACTTTAACTAACAACAGTCTTCTGTAGTCACAAACTGTCTCTCAGTAAGACTGAAGAACCGAAGTTTTAGCCTGAATAACTAAAAAGAAGTTTACACTCCGCAAACAGTGTTTTAATTTTATCACATTGACAAAACTCTTTAGCCATGGACTAATCTGCCCCTAGCTTTCGAAACTTCAGCATTTTAAAGTTATTGGTGCTTCACAGGCATTACAGCTGGGCAAGACTGTTGGTCGCTTCCCTTCTTTGGAAGTTTGCATGGCACCTGTTCCATGAAAGCTAGTCCTAAAGGATGTTAGCCTTGAAAAACACACACACACACACACACACACACACACACACACACACACACACACACGTACGTAACATTATATAGATTAAGCAGGTTATATTTAGAAGTGTGTGTGTGTGTGTATGTATGTATGTATGTATGTATGTATGACCATATATGCATGTAAGAAGACTTAATGAAAACGGAGGACAGAAGCCATGAAATTGAAAGAGAGCAAAGAAGAGTACTAATGCAACACTTGCTTGGTCACTCGGGGTTGTCAGTGTCAGAAAACATTGTATTATGTCTTTTCGGCAGTGTGGCCACAGCCTCATTAGGCTGAAGCTCTGGGTGGGTCACCTCTGACACAAGTGCCTATCCCTGCTTTCTGCTTCCTCACAGAGGTCAGGTACACTGTTCACCCTTACTGCCGAGAGCCTTGTGCTTCTTTTAAAGCAGAGGCTTAAATCTTTCAGACATTTAGAAACCCATTAGCTGACATTCCTAGAGTTGTGTGTGAGTAAGGAGTAGTAGAAAAAGTAAAAGGCCTAAGGTTTAATTCTAGGAGTTAAGGGTAAAACCTAGCTAGGGGTTCCGAGTGAATTTAGCTTAGGGGTTTTTGGAGACCCTCCCCTTTGTCCTCAATTCACTGTCACCAGTTATGTCTACACCTAAAGGTAAAACTACTGCTTTTCGAGTTTTCCACAAAAAAAGAAAAAAAAAAGAAAGAAAAGAAAAAAGAAAAAGAAAACCAATGATCCCAAAAGGACAAAGTCTAAACTCACTTCCCATTATGACAGTGCACAACAGTGCTGTAACCTATCTGATTAACTGCTACTGTCTGTGTTGAGAAGGAAATAATTTCTTTACCTGCCACCACGTAAATCTCGTTTTTGTTTCCAGACAGCAGAAAAATGACTTTGAAGATATATAAGAAGTTACCTATTGTTTTTCATTCATGACAAGTACCATTGTATAAAACAAGACAACACCCAAATCATTTCAGCTTCTAGATAATTATTTTTCAAGGAAGGAAAAAACAAGACCAACTTTCTTGGAGAAAGGGCTAGAACAAAAAAGATGGAGAGCCTAATACCAGAAATGAAGTGGTTCTTTTTTGCTGTTGTTCTTGTTCTTTTTTAGTCTTTGGTTTGGCTTTGTTTTTTGTTTTTTGTTTTTTTAAATTTAGGAAACTGTTACAATGTGGGAAAGCCCCCAGTGACCAGGTGACAACAATCTGGAAAGCAAAATAGACAGCAACAGTATTAGATTCTAAATCAAAGAATTAAGTAACCGATGTATGGGTCTATACTGACCTAACTGAAGTACTGTATAAAAGACCAGGGGAGAGTGGACAGGTCTTCATTACAAAACACTTTGATTGAGCAAAGGGACTGGATCAGATCACAAGGGCACTGAAGCAAACTCCTACCAGCAAGAAACTGGTGATAAAACTTGTGAGTGAGGAAGTATCACATTAGAATAACCTCAGTGTAGCCCCGCTCCAGAACTTGTCAATTTACAATAAACAATTTCAGCGCACATCTACAAAGGCTTTGGTAATCCTCTACTTGTAAGAACTTAATTTCTCCTTTCACTTGGGTGTGGCTGGATCCTTCTATTGTAGAGGCATAAATATTCTTTAAATTTACTAAGAAAGCAGATGTACAGTATTTTCACTGGAAAACAATAACTATGTGAGGTAATATTTCTCAGGTAGTCAGACTGAGTCACTCAACAATATACCTATACTTCACAATGTCATGCTATAATCTTTTTAAAAAGACTTTAAAGAAAACACGAAAGGCAAAATGTAGTTAACTCTAAAGTGGAAAAAACCTGGCATCAATAAATGATGTAATAAGAAGTCTTTTTAGTATCAGCCACACTCTGACATAATCAGAAGTATATGAACCTAATTTCTATTGTACGTTCGCCAAAAAAAAAAAAAAAAAAAAAAAAAAAAGGTGCCTCAATCCAATAAAAAAGGATTACACAACTCAAATTGAGGGACCACGTTCAAAAATATATAACCAGCATTCTTAGTAAGTATCAGGATCAGGGCTGCTCCACGGGTGTGAAGAGCTGAACTGCGATTCCCAGAACATACCTAAAAAGGCTGGGCAAGGAAGCATGTGCATGCAAACCTCGGGAACGGTGAAGACGAAGACGGTAAGCGCAGACAGATTCCTGGGAGCTCAGCCTACAGAGCCAAGTTCTAGCTCAGTAAAACATCTTGGAGTGCACGAGCATGAGTGCACGCGTGCATCAAAGACTGCTAACTGTCAAAATAACAGAGGTTCAGGGACCATGACAACTACATACAATTCAGAACCCTGATCTTGATCTTCAAGTGCAAAGAGGAATTAGTAAAAGCAATGGGGAACTTAGAACTGAGTCAAACTAGGGTCACTGTGCCAAGGTAATTTCTTGCATTTTGATAAAAAGGACCATAGTAACAGCTGTATAAAACTGAAGAATTAAGGCCACTGGCGATGGCAAAACCAAGCAGTAACAAGTTTTAAAGAGTTTCAGCCCTTTCTACGGATCTCCTGAAACAAAAGGAACAAACGTTTAAGCAAACCTCAGTTTGGCTTCTAAGTAACAATGCAGACCATCAGGGTAAGTTACTCCCCAAGATTCACACCCTGACTTCCTGATTGATTCTAAGACATTTCTGCCACAATGCCGACTTCCTTTCTGAAAGGACTTAAGGAAGCTCAGATTCACCCTAAACAGGAATCAGGCCCCAAAGCACCTCTGCTGTGCAGTTGTGGGCAGAATAAACCAAAGCCGTCCTTATTGGTCACAGCGAAAACCCTGCACCAGCCGGATGCTCAGTCTCAGGGAACAGGGCAGCCTAAAGAGTGGCGGGAGCTTCAGACAATGGAGCCTGGAAATGGACTTCTTGGAACCACATTATTCTTAAACAAACAAACTTCAATTCAATAAATAAAATCACAGATAGCCATAAGAAATATACCCAGCTACTCAAGTTTTCCCAAAATGGCCAAGGGCAAATGGTCCTGGCGCTCCTCCCTGCTGCACTCCTCTCTCCCAGGAATGCGTGTTTGCCCTGCCCCAGGCTTTGCACTGCATTCTGCTCCCTTCACAGTGGTCAGAGCACTGTTTGCTTGCCATTAGGGAGTCCTGTAAATATTTAGCAAAAACAATCGAATGGTTATGAAGCTCAAACATTCATAAGCTTATCGACATGTGCTAAAATGCCCCCTCTGTGCTCACTTTCTGGGGTGGCAATAATTCCCATCCCACCCCTCCCAGGCTTTAAGGAAGGAAACTGAAACAGAGATGCTCCTGGCACAGGGACCAGTGTCAAAGGTTAGGCCTCAGTGAGCTCCCTGTGAACTTCTCTGCAGGTGGCATTTCAAACAGAGAATGCCACAATATCCTGTCTATACCTGCTACTCTCTATTCCTACTGATATTGCGATTCTTCTCAAATTACTTTAACATCTCTAGCCAAAGCAAGCTTCACTCAGTTTCAATTTCTACCTACGGCCTTAACCTTTCTCTTCGTTCCTCTGCCAAATATGCCTCTCTCTGCAAGGCCTAGTCCCATCCACACGACCTCTCTCAAACCCATCCTCAGCACAGTGGAAGGTCTCTGTTACCTAGACTTCACTGCCCCTTATGTACATACAAAAGTATTCTCTTCTGTGCACCGAAGTACTTTTTGCACATTCTTATCACTGTCAGCACAAACACTGTAAGAACTGTTTATGCGCCTGCCTGTTTCAGTGCAGCAAGCTGCCCCATTCATCTTTGTGTTCTCAGTACCTACCAGGACCAGGCACATGGCTGGTACGCATTAAATGTTCTCTCAGTTGAATACAGTAAAAAAAATTTCCCATTCACTCACCCAACCAACATAGCTTTGAATCTGAACACTGAACGTTCGTGCTGAGACACGGTTTAGATAGCAGAAGAGACTTCAGGCAACCCTGTCTATGCTGAGAGCTCCCGGGAAAAGGTATTTTAAAAAGCAGCTTAAGTTCTTCTCCTTTATGAATGTGGAGGCCAAGAAAGAGGGATCGGAATGTCCTCCATATGGTAAACACTCTGCTGGTGACTATAACATCAATGACAAACTTTCTCCTGCCTAGGGATGACAGAGAGGGTAGACTACCTGTATTTCCTAGTGCCATAATGGTCTTCATCACCCTTTGCACAAATCTTTTCTTTTTCGTTTCATTTCCTTTTCTTTTTCTTACACCACTGAACAGCATGTAAGAGTAGGCTTTTTTTTTTTCTGTCTAAAAAATCTGAAAAGAAATCCGGGCCTTGTGCCAAAGAGTTGTCAATTTTCAAACAAGATTACCCTACCAAGTCAGTCATCTTGCTTCTTCCATTAGGAAAGAGATTAAAATAGAATTACACTTCCAAACGTGAGCACAACATGTTAAAAGCCACTAAGCTTTTTGTATCCTTAATATATACTAGCTTTTTCTCCCTTTCATTTCCCCCAGCAATAAACAAACCAGGAGCACAACATCTAGAGCCTTGGACATCTCTCCTTTCTGCCCATGCTTCCTGATCTGTGAACAACTATTCCAGTTAACAGAGTAATGACCAGGAGTCCAGGGCATCAATCTCTATACTGGGTACCTGAAGTATCCCTGCCACATCTTAATGAAAGCAAAACAAAAACAACAATAAAAACCCAAATCCATCAGAAAGTATGACTTAAACAAACAAACACTGGATTAACCTGCCATTAGACCTTTTAAATTAGAACAAGGACTTAGAAAAATGGTTTATTCTTATCTAGCCAAAATGCTTTGTATTCTATCCATGAGCCCTGATCCCATCCCTAGATAAATGTTCCTAAGTATGTGTACTCATAGACCACGGTACAGCCATAATGCTTTAATTGAGCACTATTCCCAACGAGAGCGCCAAAGCGGGACCAACTCAAGTGAATCCCAACAGTGCACTGAGTAAACAAGATGGTAGGAAACTAAAAAACCATTCAACGGCAAAGGAAAGGCTCCAAGCAATTCAGATAATGTGGGTAAAAGCAGCAAGCAGACAGTCCCTCCCACACCTATCTCAGTGCAGGCCTATGTTCTATGAACTGTGCGAGTTGTGTAGTTCCCAACAAGAAGCAGCTTTTTAAGGTCTCTAGCCTCTGCACAAAGTCTCCTCCCACCCCATTTAAAGATTTTTCCACCAAACTACCAACTGCTTAAGGGTTAAGGTTAACTTTATTCATTTTGAGGCTCCCAGAACATCCCAGTCCATAACAGGCTTCAGCAAATATTCATTCACTGGATAGGCAGATGAATGATCACGGACAGGAAAGTCCCAAGCGACAACTGTGTCTCCATGAAGCAAAGAGCACAAGTCACTGGCCTTCCCCTATACAGAAAAGAACAACTTTAAAGACGAACCCCCTTTCAGTTAGCTACTTACAGTCTTACAGGCCCATATCTAACAAGATGCTCTATTCAACACAGGATACTTTTACTATACATTTTCTCAAATGTGCCTGGGCGTAGTTCAGGTGCCTTTCTCTATTGCAACATGGATGGCCAGACTCTTGGTTGTCTAACAGTGTTAGTGATTCCTCAGTTAAGTGCAAAACCAAAGATGCAATCTTCTCTATGACTTTACCCCAAGAGTTATAGAATGTTTCTCTATTAATAAGCACATCCTGCTGCTCTAGGACTTGGAATGCCTTCCTCCTCCAGCTCCCTGCCAGTCTCCTATGGACCATAGGCTATTGTAATGAATTAAGTTATTCATTACATGTGAAGGAGTGTTGGCTAGAGCAAAGCTCTGCAGAGAGAGAGAGAGAGAGAGAGAGAGAGAGAGAGAGAGAGAGAGAGATATCTATTTTACATGTCAGTTTCAGGACCAACACATCTGCTGTCTTACTAATATGTGCATTTAATGTCTCTGCACAGCGTACAGAATTACATGCTGCTCACTGCCTGTTTGTTCTGACACTACATACTCCTAGTTAGTAGCATCCTCCATTGTTCTTTTTTAAAAACATGGGATGTTTATTAAGCCTCTTTGCTGACGATGTCTGTGAAAGGAGGCACAAGTGAATGACGACTCAAGGTATCATCCTGAAAGCTGTCTGATTGGCAGCCACAAATGCAGTTTGCTTTGCCTTCTAGATTCCTCACTTCTGAATACACTTTCATCAGGCTGCTATGACATAAGGAATTAAAGCACAGGGGGTAAACGTCTCAACAGCTGCTGATAAATCTAGACCATTATAACCGTTCTTTTCCTAGGAAATCTAAACACTTGTGTTAAAAGTTGTATTCTACAATGCCATAAGCAATCTGTCCCACATAAAGGATGTCATCTCCCTCTCCAAGTTGTGATAATATATGTCACTGAATAAACTACGGATAGGGAGAGGCATAGAACAGGACATCTGAGTAAAGAAATTGAATGCAAGACAGCATTTGAGTTGTGCAGTCCTCGTGGTATAAATCAGACTTGCTTTCTGTTCACCAACCTTCATACTCAGCAGGAAAGAGTTTAATAATTAAGATCCACCTTGGCTAAGCTAAGAAGCAGGGGAATTGCTTAAGCAAAAGAGTTTGAGACCAGCCTGCCACAACCCAATGAAACATCCTACCACAACCAAACAACCTTAAGCTGATCGCATGTATGGGCACACAATGGGGAAGCTAAGGCAGAGTGACTGTGTGTTCTACAGCTCCACTACAAAGCAAGCACAAACCATCCTGCATGATACGATTAAGTTTTAAGAGCTCGTAAATTAATGGAAAACAATCGACTAGTGCTTGTGTAAATAGAGGTAAAATTGCCATATTGGGAGAATAATCTGGACTGCTTAACTGTAATTGGTGGTGCTCTAATTTGTGTCAGTATTCTGACTTCATTCATATATTTTAGTTAAAATTTTTATTCCTCTTAGGATTCAGAAGTTTGGTTGTCAGTGCTACAAGTCAACAACTCTACAAATATGTGCTCATCACACCCACCCACCACACAGCACCTCTTAGAGTCCCTTGGCAGCCCTTGGGCACTGACGCAGTCTGTACTTCTCTGTGCTGTAGAACCTCTTCCTTGATTTAAGCAGAGCTTTCCATCAGCTAACGGAACCGGGAGTGTGTGTATCTTAACTTAAATGCCCACACTTATGTGGTCTTCTTGATCCCTGGATGGAGGTGACAGGGCCAAATATAAGAGTGGCTCTGAGTCAACAAGCAAAACAAACAGTGGATGATAAGCACTAGAAACCCATTTGGGCTGATATAATTAAAATCATCAGGAGTATTTCAGCCTGCAAATCAACAGAGACAGAAGAGAGAGAAAAGCTGCACTGGTTTTTATAGAACAAATGAGCTGCATTGAAGGAAAGGAACCACAGAGGGCTCTCTACCTTCTGCTACTTCAGCACAGCTTCAGGTTTTATCCGTCAACTGGCTTTGTTTGGTTTGTTTTTTAGTTTCTCTGTGTAGCCTTGGCTGTCCTGGAACTCATTCTGTAGAGTAGACTGGCCTCGAACTGCCAGAGATCTGTTTGCCTCTACCTCTCAAGTGCTGGGATTAAAGGCCTGCTCAATCACCACTGAGCTGAACTTTTCATCTTTATCTTCCCCCATATGTACAACAATGCCAAGCAACCAGAGCTTCCAGGGACTAAGCCACTACCTAAAGACTATACATGGACTGACCCTGGACTCTGACCTCATAGGTAGCAATGAATATCCTAGTAAGAGCACCAGTGGAAGGGGAAGCCCTGGGTCCTGCTAAGACTGAACCCCCAGTGAACTAGACTGGTGGGGGGAGGGCGGCAATGGGGGGAGGGTTGGGAGGGGAACACCCATAAGGAAGGGGAGGGGGGAGGGGGATGTTTGCCTGGATACCGGAAAAGGGAATAACACTCGAAATGTATATAAGAAATACTCAAGTTAATAAAAAAAAAAAAAAAAAAAAAAAAAAGAAGGTTGGGATCACCCATGTGCCCTAGCGTCATGTACAATATTTATGATGATTCAATAAAAGTCTGTTGTGAAGTGCTAGGAGTAACCTAAGAGCTAGTGTGAATATTCATACAAACCCACTGAAGTAGAACAGACCGGAAGTCAGTACTGAGTAAGGATTCGATGAAGACTCTAGACCAGTGCCAGAATCTGTAGAACATGGAAGGTTTATACACTTAATAGTATGACCCAACTGGAAAAAGGTCTTAATGAGTAAATTATAATACACCTAAAAGAAACAGCCCCAACACTATCACCCAGGACATTTAATACACAAATAAATACTACTGGGTTCTTTTGTTAAAACACAGCCCAGCAGATATCCATGTGGCCAACATCTAACTTGTTCAGACAGTGGGATAATTAGCTGCTCCTTTTGAGTGCTAGAACTAGAACCCAGACCATCACAGTATTATTCAACAATTACCTTTGAGATCCTGCAGGATAGTAAACAACTCAAAATAGTTTCAGGAAGTCCCTGAAACTGACCAGATTTACTAGGCCTCTTCTTCCCAGAGGAAAAATAAAGACTCCTCTTCAGTAAAGACTAGTAAGACACTCTCAGGCAGGGCAAGCTATAAAGAAGACTCTCAGAAAAGACAGGCTGCCAGGAAGAGTTTAGCCAAACTGAATCACTTAGAAAGGATCCTCTTCAACCTGCAGGCTGTGCAATGTGCTCCCGGTTCCCAGCTTTTGTGAGCTGTCACCACTACTGGGATGGACTTTGGTGATGCAGCTGTCTTTGAGTCATTTCTGCTCCTTTAAGTAACCTCAATGAAACCCACTGGTTCACCAAGTCAGACTTTGATGGTATCTGTACTTCGAGCTGTCATCTGCAAGTTGGGGTGAGTAGACATGTGTAGTGGCTCCCCAGGAAAAGAAGTCACACAACATAGTTACCAGGCAAGTGCTCAATCCCCCAACTACAATCCAAACTCTAGATAATTATTCTCAACTACAGAACACCGAAGTCAATTTTAACTGATGGCATACCTCTTTGATTAAATTTCAAAAAAATTAAAAACAAAAATAAAAATTAACTCCCTTGCTATTTGGAATTACCACCACAAACTACCAGCTTTTGAAAATATCATAAATCCATATCCTATTTAATCAACCCTGATTTTAAAACAATTCCTAACAGTTGTTTAAATAAGCATAACTAGGTTTGGAATAGCTACTGTGATTTAAAGCAAAGGAGCATCTGTTTATGAGTACAGACTGGCAGCCGTTTGAAGCATCTATCACAAGGAATCAACTGCAAGCTTAATAAGCATTATTTGTATTCTACATAATACTATTTGTTCTTGTAGCCACTGCAGTAATAAAACACACGCAAACCCATTCACTGTGTGCTACATCCGAGGTACCTAGGCAAAATACTCAACAGCCCGTCTGGACGGTTCCCAGCCCGTAAAGCTCAACTTTTTAAAGTATTACTACCATCTGGTTACTAGTCTGTGTTTACCAAAACAGTAGCTGGGCACACATTTCTGTAGCAGCTGTGGTCAAAAACTTTAGATCAATTCATTTGGCTAAGTAAAAACTCTTCGAGGGAAAAATAAATATAGTATTTGGAATATATATATTTAAAATAAATTCTATTACTGGTCCTCATATCCTTGCCCAAAGACAAAATTAACAAGAACGTAAGTTATGTCTGAAACATCTTAACGGGCTCGACCATATGTCAAACACAGAGCATGTGCAGAGGTCAAATGATTTGCCCACCACCTGACAACTATCACAGACTCTGCCCAGGACAACAGTGTCTCCTGGAATGCAATAACAATCTTCCCAGAGTCATCTTCTCAGGACTGGAATGCAAGGACTGAAACTATACTTGGGATAATGCTTATGGAAACATAAGTTGCAGGTATTTAAGAGGATATAACATTTCCATCAAAAACTCAACTTGTGTTTCATAACTATGATAAAAGCTGAAAGCATTCCTCAAACTTTAATTTTTAAGCACTGTCCTTTTTCACATTTTTTCCCTAAAAACATTTCAACAAAGCTAACTCTATATACCAATCCTACCTCTGTGGGGGTGGGAGGTGGGGGAATAGAGATGTGGGCGGGGGAGGTGGGAGGGCCGGCATGGTCCAGCGTGGATGTGGGTGTAAAAGATCGGCATGCTGAAGTCAGTTCTTCCCTTAGCATTAGTGATGCGGGGTCTCAGGACACAGCAGAGGTCACGAGCCTAGGTGTCAAGCTTTCCATGAGACCTTCCTGCAGGTCCACAGGCTGCTAAGCTGCTATTTCATGTCAACATTAATGCCTTCACTCAGAGAGGAGAGAACACTGAGCGCATGCTGCACGCTTTCTTCTAAACAGAAAGCCTTTACTTAATTACAACTATCAAACTTTTCAAACGGCATCTTTCCTAAGAAACAAACTCGAATCCCCACAAGCAAATATATGTTTTCCATGCTTAGAAGGGAAAATAAAAGGCAACAATGCCAAAGGAACTTTATAGAAATCTTTTGTTATTAAAATTACTCTAATAAGGGTTAAGAAAAACAAATTTTGAGAATGAATGTTTTAGCTTATTTGTGTTAATCATCACCCTTGCTTTGACCAAAACGAATTCTGTTTCTTTCTTCCTTTTGCATAATTTCTAAGAATTAAAAAACAAGGCAAACAACCCATCTAACTAAGCATATGCTACATTCTATGTGAAGCACTCAACTTCAAGAGGTGAAATGGCCACTACTGCTATTCTTTTTGTAGCCAGTTATCCTGAGGGGGCCTTGGCCTTCAGCAAATGGCTGCTGAGGACTCAGCCCTGTAGCCAGCTATCCTCCAACACAAAAGGAGAGGGGTGGAAAGAGGGGGGGGGGGCTTCTGTAACACTGTCCTCTGAGTAGTAGATGGCCATTAGCATCAAGGACACAAACAGTTGTGTCACACACACATACACCACACACACACACACACACACACACACACACACGCAAAAATGAAAATGGGAGTAGCTGGGAAAAAGAAGGGGGTCTGGAGGAACAGAAGTAGGGTGAGAGAGTTATGGGGTGTAAATATGATCACAATACAATGTCTGACGTTGGCAAAAATGTGGCTGAATTATTTGGAGGTGACGGTATAGCAGGGACTTGCTATTTCTAGGTGGACTCTATCTTGAACAAACTAAGGAAAATTTCATGCCAAAATGTACTAAAATACATGGAAGCAGTGCTGATCACATCTGACGGGATGAAGCCTGAGGGGGTGGGAGTGAGTAAGGCTGTGAGCGCTATGTGAGCACTGTGGCCGCTCACTTCACAGTCTCAGTACAAAGCTCAGCGTTCCTCGGCTGTCAACCTGTGCTTTGGCTGCTGTGGTCCAGTCAAGCTTCGTGCAGGCTTCACTCTGCCTTTGTTCCACCTTTGTTTTTCTCACACCCTCACCCACTTGAAGGCCCAGCTTCTGAATGAAACTCTATTGTTCTCTGTATAGGCAGTCAGGGGTTTTAGTCAACAACTCCAGTTCTTTCTAGACTTCTAAATTCAAGCCGAGCACAGGACAAAGTTTAATGTTTGGGAGAAAAGTGAAGCAAAACTGTTTTGAGATTCTCTGTAAAAAACAACAACAAAAAAATAAAATAAAACAAACAGCATTGTATAGAACAAATAGCAGCTTGTTCATATTGGTCCTTTGTTTGACAAGTCTGGGCTGGCTAGAAAGGTCACTGACGCCTTAAAGCATCAAATTAACATTTGAAGACATGAATTTTAGAAATGGCTATTTGCTTCTGTTCTGTGAATGGCTAATGTAGTTCATAAAAGAGAGAGAGAAAAAATTCACTACTATCTGAGCCAAGCCCCCAAAAGACAAAAAAAGAAAAAGGCAAAAAGTTCCAGACTTTTCTTAGACAAACTCAACGTAAGTTTTATTTCAACATATGCCATGCCTTAATGCAACCTCATTCTGGAACAGAAGATCTAACAAGGCAGCCAGAGGGGTCAAAGTCTGAACCAGAGAGACAAAGAGGCAGCCAGTCAGTTAACATAAGACAGTGTCAGAGACATGACCCAAAACGCTGATGAAGGCCCTGACATCTGTCCTAGTTACACAGGATAAACTCCTGGTTTATTTAGTGCTGTCCTGGTTCAAACATGGTATGTTTTCCTTAAAGTCCTACTTGTCTTCACACGTCAGGGCTGTTTCTCTTATGTTTTAACTGTGTGCCCTCATTACTAATGGCAACCAGCCACTACATAAATATTAATTCAAATGCTTCAACTTACATGAATTATTATGATGACAGAAATCACTGTACATTTTAGGAAAGTCACTTTTACTTACATATTTATACTGGAAAAAGACATCATCTATATTATGAATAACAGGCAGGTACAATGGTTCAGACCTGTAATTCCAACGCTAAGGAGAATAGCTATGGTCAGCCTGAGCTATATAGTGAGTTCCATGATAGCTTGAACTAAACTGTGGCCCTCAAAAGAACAAATAAATAAAATTTTGGAAAGTGGAAGATTTCATAAGAGTAAATACACAACTAAAAATAAGAGTAGGTACTAAGGAGATGGCTCCTAGGCAGAGTTGCCTGCCACATAAGCAGATTCATGCACCTACGTAAATGCCCAGGAGAAATGTACCTAGCATGTGGGAGAAGGATCCCTAGAAGCTAGAGAGCCAGACTAGCAGAACAGGCGGGCTCTGGGCTACATGGAGTTGCCGTCTCAATAGCTAAGGTAGAGAGTGGTCAAGCAAGGTACTGGACATAAGCCTCTGGCCTCAGAACCACATACACACACATGCATGTGCATCTCAAACATGTGCGAACATGCTTACACACCCCACAGGCACATAGCATATAATAATGAAAATTTTACTAATGGCTCAAAATATTGAGAAGATGTTTGCAGTAAGGAAAATAATAAAGCATTTTCCACTTCAAAGAAGCTCCGAATGCAACAGTGGCTTGGAGGGATGCGTGCATGTGCATGTTACTGCCCCACTTCACATGAGCCAAGAAACGAGACAACCCAAGTGTCCATCACAGGGGAAAGATAAAGAAAAAATGACACATACACACAAGACAGGACTGCTCTTCCATTTAAAGAAATGAAACCCTGTCCTGCGCAAGAGCAGAAGAGCAGCTGGATGCCATTATGGCAAGTGCCCAGAAAGCCAAGCAGTGCACCCCCTCACGCGCAGGTGGGATCTGAAATACTGAACTGACAAAGTAGGGAGTTCAACAGTACTTACCGGGGACTGAGAGTAGGGGACGGGACAGAGAAGGGAGGAGCTGACCGAGGTCTACCAAGTTAGAGTCAGCTAGGACTAAGAAACTCAGATGTGCTATTGCACAATAACTCAACCTGCAAGAAGGCTTCCTGAAAAGCTTAGTCTGACAGACTGTGTATTTTAAATCACTGTAAGAATTATGAGTATTTTCACCATAAGATATGATGCCTGGGGACAGATCTGTTTACTCTGATAAACATTGTAGAATTGCATCATGGTAGCCCACCAATTTATCGTGGGTGACTGTGATTACATAGTATCAACTCCATCAACATGCTCAGTTCATGCAATTACTCTCTAAAGGAGTGCCATGACAGTATATAGTCAGTAACTAAAACCATGTCTTATTGCCACAGTTTTCTCAAGCCACGTCCCACCTCCTCTCCTACTGCACAGCCATGCTGTAACCCATTTTCTGTCCTCAGGGCCCATGATCAGAGTTCTCTCAAGAGCTGCCACTGACTTCATGGTAAGTGGCCTCGCCCTCCTTAATAGCTCGACAGCATCTGACACACCACCACACAGCTGGGCCTTTCTTCTGAAGCATCTGCTTGCCCTTCCTGCAGATCTCGTCCACTAAGCACCCCCATGTCACCCACATGAATGATAATAAGGTGATCAGTGTCTAGCAGAGCAGAGTAGCCAACAGTCCTATCGCTGGCCTAACCTCAACCCTCTTAAAGCTGAAGCACACTTAAGGCTTCCTTTCCCTAACCACTAAAGTCTCTATTCCCCACTCTCCACCAAAACACACAGATCACCCCCATTATTACCCTCACGCATACAGCTGAACTCCAAATCTATACCTTCATCACTATTTTTTTTTGAGTCCTTTCTTTTTGACTCTCCCTGATCAGGTCTTTGCCAGCTACCGCCATATAGACAACCTGTACTTGTACTCCCCAGGCATCTTACTTCTAAACACCTCTTACTTGAATGGCACACGAGACTATCTCCTGCCAAAGAAGGATCTGTGTCAGCCTCCATTTCTTCTCATGGCCATAGCAGATCTAGCCAAGTATTCTTCCAAGTTCACTGTTACCTACTGCTTTTTTTTATCTATTTCCAATGCTGTCTTCTACACTAGGCCTCACTCCCCATCTTAAATGGAGTCTCTGCCCCAGCATCTTGTGCTCAACTCTAGCCCTGCCAGTAAAGCATAGAGAAACACTAACATCTGCTCTGTCAGAGATCAAACTACATTCTAGAGGAACAATGGGGGCCTGGGATCCTTGCCCTATCTAACTTCCCACTGCTCTATTTTCCTATTCCTATTCTCTAAGTGCACACGCCCACCCACAGTTGTCACTATTTAAAACAAAACAAGAAAACTCTAGTTTTCATTCATTGAGCCCCCAGAAACAACCTATACGAACACAGTGAAGCTGGTCGAAAGCAAGAAGCCCTTCATGTTTTCTGCAACAAGGCCTTTGGAGAAAGGTCTCCACAGATGTGTAGGCACTCAGTAAGTATGTCAGAAATTCAACTGGCAACATATGATCGACCCTCTCACAGTTTTTTACTGAGATTTTCCTAGTATTTCAAAACAATATAACAAAGATGCAGTGGGCCCACGAATCTGAAGTACATTTTTCTCTGAATAACTGAGAATTTTGAAGCAAACTACAATAAACTATTAATAATGTCTCCTTTTTGTCTTCTTCATGACTAAGCAGCTATTTGACATAGTTTAAAGCACTGAGCTGTCCAGACTATCAGAAAGGATAAGAAAACAAAACTGAAAACACTAAAAGTGAGAACAAGTACAGTAGAAGATACCCACTGAAATGTGGCCATGCTTTCTGGCCTTTAAAGTGTTTCTTCCATCTTCATAATTCTTAAAAAATAAAGTAGCCAAACAAACAAAAGAACAACAACAACAAAATACAAACAAACAGAAATAAAGCCACACATGCTCCTTAGCCCAGAAGTGGGGAGGCAGAGGCAAGAGGGTCACCGAAACTTCTAGGTCAGTCAGGGCACAGAGCAAGACCCTGTCTCAAAAAGAAAGAAAAAAAAGCCACCAGAAGAGCTTTTAAAGTAAAGACTAACTTCACTTAGAAGAAACAAAGAAAGCCAAGTGATTTATGTCAACATCAACACTCATTCCTATGTCTTAGACTCCTTAAAAAAAATAGTGACATTTGTTAACACTTGAGTCAAAACAAGTGTCTGTCTTCCCTCCAACAAAAAGACAACACTGAATAAATGATAGCTCCCTTAGGTGCTGCTCACTAGACATAACGTCCTCCATGATCTCCACCCCCAACACACACAATTAATGCTAAAACCCAGCAGTTAACGTGTCAATGAGCCAGCATCATGTTACAGAGGAACAAAGGAAGCCACCTGTTGGGTAGGGGGTTCATCAAGAAATAAGGAGTGGGAACTTCAAAATCTGTTTTATGGATGGGGTTTTAAAAACCATTTAAACATGTTTGAGAATTTGTAAGAATTGTATTAAAATTCAATGTTTGATGAGTCAAAAAAGCAACCCAGTAGAATACATATAAAACAAAACCTAGAAGAGGCTGTTTAATCATTTTGCAACCATTTTAGTAAAAATGAGACTGGACATGATCCCCAATAGAGTTCAAGTCTGAGGGGAAATCCTGTTGAGCAGCAAGGTTTCTGTGGGCTCAGATATCCCTGCATAGATCCCTTATTAGTTCCAAGAGAAAAAAAATAATAGCTAATTAGTGAAGCAATTGGAAAACATTTTGACTAATGATCACAATTAGCACTGCCATCAAGGGGCAGACAGACTTCTTACTCATCAACTGTGATGCTTTGGAAAGGATCTATTACTGGTGCTGCATTAGGTAAGGAAAGCACAACCTTAATCTAACCGTAAGAAATTACCATCCACCCTGAGTAAGGAACATCCCATTTCAAAGGGGTAAGTGGTCTGAGACACTTCAAAGGCTAAGTGTCACAACAGGGACAAGTCTGGGAATACTCCGAAATAAGGAGGCTAAGGAGACATGTGCACCAGATGCAATGCCTGGCATCAGGCAGCTCACGCTCGGGGTGAAAAGACCTTGTAAAGAGTTATTACTGATCAACTGACAAAATGGAAATACGGCAGATTATTGAAAACGTGTCCATGTCAAATTCACTGAAGATGACAACTGCTCTGTCCATGGTTTTTGAAGAGGAAATTCATAAGGAACATGTTGTATGTTTAGGTATGTTTGCTCATCTGGGGCAAAATCAATGTTGTTCAGAGTAAGATGTCCACAGCATTGTTCAGTGTCACGCCTTCTGTAAGCCTGAAATGATTACAACTTAAGAAATGTCTAGGGATGGCGAGACAGCTCTGTAGGTAACGGTGCCTGCTACCAAGTCTGCCAACCTGGGTTCCATAACGGGAGCCCATGGTAGGAGGAGGGAACAACTCTTGCAAGTTGTCCTCTGCCCTCTGTAACATGCTGTGCTACAACTAGATCCACAAAAGAATCTTTAAAAAAAATTAATAACCCTTACTTACTTACACACACACACACACACACACACACACACACACACACACACACACACACGGTAAGGTTTTGGCACTTAATTAGGTAACTAAAGTGCTACAATAAATAATGGTATAAAAAAATATGACAAATTCTCTCATTATTGCTTTTGCAATCTGTGTTGGAAGAGAGGGATCGCATGCCTGAGTGCAGGTGCCTACATAACCACAGGCATTGGATCTCCTGGAACTCGAGTCCAGATGGTTGTGACCCACACAAGAAAGGTCTTAGGAACCACACCCAGGTCCTCTGCAAGAGCAATATGAGCTCCCAACTCCTAAGAAACACACACACACACACACACACACACACACACACACACACACACACACACAATATCTTTGGTTATTTATTTACATTTCAAATGTTATCTCCCTTACCAGTTTCCTCTCCACAAACCCCCGTATCCCATCCCTCCTCTCCCCTGCTTCTTTTTTTTTTTTCCTTTTCTTTTTTTCGGAGCTGGGGACTGAACCCAGGGCCTTGCGCTTCAAGCGCTCTACCACTGAGCTAAATCCCCAATACCCTCTCCCCTGCTTCTATGAGAAGAGTTTATCCACCCACTCCTGCCTCACTGCCCTGACATTCTCCTATGCTGGGGCACTGAGCCTCCACAGGACCAAGAGCCTCCCCTCCCATTGATGCCAGATAAGGCCATCCTCTGCTACATATGCAACTAGAGCCATGGGTCCCTCCATGTGTACTCTTTGGTTGGTGGTTTAGTCTGTGGGAGCTCTGGATGTCTGGTTGGTTGATACTGTTGTTCTTCCTATGGGGTTGCAAAGCTAACCTCTGGATATGGTCTCTACAGGTTTCCTCTCCTGTTTCTTGTGGATTTCAGCTGCTGTGATCCCCTTTGAGTCCTGGCGTTGCTTTCCTGGCATCTGGGACGTTTCAGTATCTACCCCAGTTCCCCACTGCTATACAACTCTGTTCTCTCTACTTCTCCCCAGTCTCCTCCTACACCTGATCCTGCCTCCCTTCCCCCCCCCCACCTCCTCTCTCCCTCCCAGAGGCCCCTCCCTCCTTCTACCTCCCATGATTATTTTGTTCCCCCTTCTAAGTAGGACTGAAGCACCCACATTTTGGTCTTCCTTCTTGAGTTTCATATGATCTGTGAAAGGGCTGTTCAACTTCACAGATTGAGAAACACTGGTCTAAATCATCTTTGTCAGCATCCACTCTCCCCAGTCATGTCCCCAGTCATGGCCTGGGTCTCAGTCCTGGCTGCTTCTCTGTCGCTCAAAGAGATAGTTTCTTCCGTGGTGTTTTCTCCTGGAGTTGCCTTAAGTTCTCAGAGAGTTGGTTATTTTAAAAAACTAAAGAAAACTAATACAGTACCCTTCCTTATATGTTACCAGTATGACGTATGACGTCATCTATGTGACCTGCTCAACAAGCCTTAGTTCAAATACTTAAGTAGGTCCTTTCATTTTTAGAAAGCTATAGTTCATCTCACCCTCCCTTCTACCCCCACATGTATCATGGAGACTACACAGCAAGTTTTACCTTCCCATTCTTCTTAGCAATCCTTGTCTTTCAAGAACCCCATTCACAGGTACCCAGGCACCTTCAAACCCTGCCTGGCCATTAACATTGGTGACAGAGGCTTTGAAAGGGAGGAGGTAAGACATTGATTTAAAAACAAAAACCAAACAAAGAAAAACACCTGCTCAGGCCTGGAGGGGTAGTTCTGTTATGGAAAGGAGGTAAGAGGACATTCCTGTCAGGGTAGCCTCATCTACATTCAGTTTTAACCATGTGGTTTTTGTCTGTAAGTTTACAAGGCTACAGATGGATCCCACAGCCTGACAACCTAGGCAAGCAGTCTACCAAAGACACAGGAATGCAGGGTTGCTGACACCCCCCACCAACTACAGGCTGCATCAGCTATTTGCTTCTGTTCATCTCAGGGGCTATATATATCACAGTGATCTAGCACAGATGCCACCTGTATCACCATTACAGAGTCCCAAGTGGACCAGGAAAAAGCTACTGAGTTTGGTAAAACAGCTAGAAATCCTTGTGTAGAAGAGTCTAAAGTTTCATTGTGTGGGTGATCTTTCTCTCCATCTGTGGCTAAATGCAGCAATTAGTGGTCTTGGAATAAACTTTGACATTATCTATAATTCAGTCTCACACTGTCATTTGACTCTTCTCCAAAGCATGTGAGCATGTTTGCTTAGGATTTTTCCAATTTTCTTTAACAATTTGTACAGGATGATACCTTCCAAGCAAAGATGAAATAATTTTCAAGTTACTGTTACAGATTAAAAATCCTGGTGCCTACAGTTTCTACAATGATCACAGAGAATATAGTTTTTAAAGCATTTTCTAAGCAACCTGTAGCTAGCAATGTGGTGGCACATGCCTTTAATCCCAGGACTTGGGAGGCAAAGGCAGGCAGATCTCTGTGAATTCAAAGCCTGATCTTCAGGGCTAGTTCCAGGACAGCCAGGACCCTAACTCGAAAAACCTACATGAACAAACAAGGCATTTTCCAATTATTTAACACACCAATCTTTTATTGTTTTGCAAGTGAAGAAACTAAAATGAAAAGACAAAGAGTAAACACAAGTCTGAGTGGGATGATGTCATACAGGTGAGGCGGGTACAAGATAGAATGAGGCCTGTCTTTGGAAGAGAAGGAAGGATGGGCAGGAGAAAAGTTTGAGGGAGGAGGAGGAGACTGGAATGGAAAGGACGGGAGACTGGAGGAGAGGAGAATCTGCCTTGGAGAGAGAGCATGGAGGCTGATGTTAAGATTCCACACTGTACCTTTACAGGTTGTCATGAATGTTCTTAAGGGGTGGATGTGTACAGGCTTTGTATGTTTAGGTGGGCAATTATATCTTATCAATTGGGTCAGAGGTTATTGTGTTGTGTGTTCTTGTGGCGATTTGACTTTGGGAGAGTGTGTGGGGCAGAGACACTGGGTCTGGAGTTGGGATGTGTGCTTCTGGCAAGATGTCTACCAGATACCTTAGGGCACTGTGGTGCTGGATCTAGTGGGGGTAAAAGACAGCCCCTGTTATTTTACAACAAGTCTGTATTTGGTGTCAGTAGTAGAATCAGGCCCAACCCACATCTCAAAGTCTGATCTCCACAAGCTCTTCTGTTTAATAAAACCACACCCTACCTCTAACCCAGATGTTCATCTAACACCAGCCTAGATCACTTCATTATCTGTTTGCATGTTCTTTTTTTGTATAAGTAATGCAAGCAGAAGGTAAGGGTCACATTCTGTCATTGTCCTAAAAGACATATCTGTCAGAACAAAAGTCTATCAGAGACTTGCACTGATGGATGGGAACGTGATTCTAGACAAGTCTTGAATGGCAGACATTTCTCCAACGGTGAAACGTTCCACACTTGAGCTATTCAATACATTAGCCATGTGAAATGCAAAACTAAGGAACCAAATGTTAGATGTTACTTAACAGAACTAGCCTAAATTGAAATAATCACAGGCAGCTAGTGCTGATTTTGCTGGGTAATGCAATTCTGTACCTGGAAGCCTGGAAGCAGACCTTAATCTCAACATCTAAATGTTGCAATGAATCTGTGAGCACAAACCAAAAAAACAAGCATCAACTTAGTGGTGAGTCCAGACACGGCACTGGTTTACTCAGGACGTTCATGGAACTGGTGTGGCCGTGATACCATCAGAGTAACACAACCAGCAAGATAACGGTGCAATTATCTTGTGATCTCTGTAAACTCCTCTGGGCAGCCAAACCCAATGACTGACTGCAGAAGCCAAGACCTGCTGCTAACAGGATCACCTCCAAAGGGAAAAGTCAATTCCATTCTGCAGCCACAGTGGCTTTCTCGGTAGAAAATTCACTCTGAACAGAAAACCCCTCCAAACAAAAATGAACCCGGGCTTAGAGATGTGAAATGCAGACTTCTCTTAGAGAACTGGTCAACACTGTCTGTACTTTAAGAAATTTAAGGCACTGTCTTCAAAGCCACGCCCTTCTTTTCATCTCTAGGACAGCAAATCCATACCATATCCTAGTATGGTTTGTCTCTGTCTTCTCCCTACCTTCGCCTGGCAAGATGCTAGATTTCACTTAGATAAAAATGATAGGGTTCTACAGCAAACTCTTCTTGGGGTTAAAATTATTGAGTCTTTCAGAACTCCATGGGGAGGTTTGATAAATTCCATAAACAAAAGCAGATGTCATTTCCTATAGCTTTGGTCTAGTTATGGTCCACCTTCAAAGCACCTCACTAGTGCTAATAGCAAGGGTGGACATTCTTGGTTCTGATTCTTCACCTCTGCACTACGCCTCAGGGTACTCATTTATACATTGATGCCACACTTAAATTATTCCTCAAGTATCTTAAAATTCTCAAACTTCCATTTCGTGACAGTCACATCACTTCAGGCCTCTTTTTTTGTAGCTTCCTAATTACAATTAATTGATCTACTTCTTTACACGAACACACATGCATGCACACCGTAATTTATGCAGCAGAACCAATTATGCATAGTCTGCTTCAGTAAATCCATTCTCCAAAATGTATACCATTAGTTTATGAATAGAGAAAAGATATCTATGCTTTTATAGTATTTCAAAATCAAAGTCCTAGCTGAGCACGTTGGCACATGCTTATAACCCCAACGCTTAGGAAGCAAGGCATGAAGACTTCAAATTTTAGAGCAGTCTGGGGCTATATATCATAGTGAGATCCTGCCTCAAAATAGAAATGAAAAAAGTAAGTAAATAGAGGATAGAGAGAAGGCTAGGTAGGTAAAAGTGCTTGTTGAATAATTAAGAAGACCTGAGTTCAGAACCCAGCACCCACATAAATGCCAAGCCTCTCAGAGCATATACATACATACAATAGCTGACAAGGCAGCTGGCTAAGGTATATAGGTTACAGAGTCCAGAGGAGAGGGAAAAGGCTTCACTAAATCACTCCCAAAGGATGGAGCTACAAGAATCAAATGCATGATTCCTATCTCATGAGCGATGAGGTCCTAATCACTTGCCTAAGAAACCTCATCTGCTAGTCACTCATCACTTCTGAGAGGATCCATGAAAAGAAGAATGCTATCACACCCAGAGGAATCAGAGTTGTATATGCTCTGACAGGCATATAATCAGCTCGGAGGAAGATCTAAAGCAGCAGGGTATCTGATGCAAGGGCACCTGGAAACTAATCCTGGAATTTCTAAAATGCTTATTAAAATATTCAAGAAGCCTCATGGTTTCCAGGGAAAAGCTGTGAAGCTTCACGAAGAGAAGCTTCAACAGTGAGTGTGAGATCTTGGCTGTCAATTGGATTGGATCTAGGATCAGCTAAGAAACACCACCTCTAGGTGGGTCTGTGAGGGTGCTGGTTAGAAGAATTAATTGAGGGGAGATACCCCTCCCCACAGTGAAAGGCGCATTCCCCATATAACAGATATAGAGATCTTCGGGGAAAGCCAGTGTTTTAGTGCCTCTCTGTCTTAGCCTGCTGTATGTGCATCTACTCTATGGCGTCTGTCACTGCCACCGCCACCACCGCCATCCTTCACTGACATCGGAATCAGACTTCCAACATGGACTGAGGTCAGTGGCTCTCCAGAAATCCTCCAGGTCTTCAATGCTAGATTGGGACTACTTAGCTACCTCGTCTTGTGGACCAGACCATCCAGCTATCCTGCTCTTAGCTTTTCCAGGGTGCAGCTTATCACTGTTGGATTACCAAGCACATATGCTATGGGCCAATCTAATAAGCCTCTTTGCAAAAGCATGTTCAGTCAACTGACCCTGTTCCTCTAGAGAACCTGACCAATAACACGGTAGGGAAATCCGTACCATGCCACATGCCACATCATTTTGACTGAACAGGTCTCAGGAAAAAGCACTATGGTACCTTACTACTTCTGCATCCCTCCTCTTTATTCCTTTGGTTACTTGAGCATCCTATAGGATGATGTCATTATGCAGGTGAAGGCAGGTACAAGATAGAACGAGGCCTGTCATTAGACAAGAAGGAAGGATGGGTGGAAGAACAGTTTTAGAGAGGAGGAGACTAAGGAGAGAAAAGACCGAGAGAACATGGAGGCTGATGTTAAGATTCCTCTCTGCACATTTACAGGTTGCTATGAATATTCTTTTTATTTATTTATTTATTTTTTGGTTCTTTTTTTCGGAGCTGGGGACCGAACCCAGGGCCTTGCGCTTCCTAGGCAAGCGCTCTACCACTGAGCTAAATCCCCAACCCCTGCTATGAATATTCTTAAGGGATGGATATATACAGACAGGGCTTTGTATGTCTAGGTAGGCAATTATATATTATCAATTGGATCAGAGGTTATTGTGTTGTGTGGCGATTTAGATGAGTTCAAGAGTGTGTGGTGGCTGGAGACACTGGGCCGCCATGGAACTGGGATGTGTATGTCTGGCATGGTGGCAATCTGCCTTGGGAACTAGATGAGTAGAGAGATTGTTGCCTGGCTCAGAGAGTAGCCATTGGCAGTGTGATATGGGATGGAGCAAAGCAGGTGAGACACTTTGCTGACAGATGAAAATATCAAACAGATGTCTTGGGGCACTACGGTGACAGATCAAGTGGGAGATAAAAGAAGCATTTTAGTTTCACAGCAACAGCATCCTATGAGTGTCTTTTGTTCTGCAGTCTCCTGTGCAGACATCTTATCTCCATCTGGCCTCTTTTGTCTCTAGTGATTCCTGGGACCACCATACTTCATCTACCCACCCGACCTGTAAGACAAACTTACATAGATAATGATTTGTGACTTTGTTTTGACAGAAAAATCCGATCGCTGGTATTCTAAACCCTGATAAAGGTATCTTGGATAACTGAAGCTCTCATTACCTTTCCCTGGTAAATACTTTATGAAGCCTTTTGTCCTCGTGTTCTCACTTGTTAAAAAAAAAAAAAAAAAAAAAAGTTGTAAAGACCTAACTGCTCCTTCTGGATGGAATATAACATACACACATTACAATAACCCTCGCAGATATCAAAAGATGGGTCTTTTAAAAAAGCAGTGATGCTGTTTTTAACTGTGATCTTTGTGTAGAAAAAGGGGTCCAGAAACTCATGTGGCCAACCACAATTCGCATCTTATATTATTACATACAAGCCCATGCTTTTATTCTAAATATTGCCATAAAACACACACACACACACACACACACACACACACACACACACACACACTTTGAAAAGAAAATGCTCCAATTATTACAATACCACTATAAAGACTCAGAACGCCCTTAAATTCTGTCGGTTAATACTGACCACATAAGCCCTTGGGTAAATTATGACTGACCATTTTGCCTCTGCCAAAAACAAAGTCCGAGTTTTTGTGGTGTATTTTTTTCTTAGTCTGTGAGCTTCCTTCACATAATTAAATCCTAATGACTAACAGGATGGGTGAATGCCATGATGCCTAGTGGAATGATCCAGATCACAAAGAAGTGGTGTTTTATTTTTTAAAGAAGGGTTTTTTTTTAATTTATTTACTTTATGTAAGTACACTG
Organism: Rattus norvegicus; assembly: GCF_021556685.1. NCBI lineage: Eukaryota > Metazoa > Chordata > Mammalia > Rodentia > Muridae > Rattus > Rattus norvegicus. The sequence goes on from NC_141535.1 coordinate 41,032,135, forward strand.
TAGCTGTCTTCAGACACACCAGAAGAGGGCTTCTAATCCCATTACAGATGGTCGTAAGCTACCATGTGGTTTCTGGGAATTGAACTCAGGGCCTTGGAAGAGTAGTCAGTGCTCTTAACTGCTGAGCCATCTCTCTAGCTCCAGAAGAAGTTTTCTTAATAGTAACACTGTTAGAAATCAGGGGTCCCTGAAACAGTTAAGTTACTAAAAGCCAGTCAATTAAAATGAACAACATGAAGTACCTTCAGTAGCCAATCACAGTAGCCTTTCTTTGTTGACCTAGCCAAGTAAGTTAAGTTTTGAAGGAAATTCAGTGACCCCTTTTCGCAGCCTTCAACCAGGACTGTCCCATGCCCATTACCCACACCTCTCGTTTCCTAAACACCTCCCACACGAAAATAGCTAATAAATTTATTTGTGGTTCTGATTCACATTAACTAAGAGCTAGAAGATGAACAAAAACTCTTAGCAATGACTAAGCAAAGTGATGTAATTTAGTCATGAAAAACAAATGTGAACAGTGAAGTCAAAGAAAAGGGATGGAGGGATGGGAGAAAAACAGCTCTACGCCTAATAAGAAGCCACCATGGTCAAAGCCAACATTTTCCTTCAAAGGCTAACATGTCAGCCTCAGTAACACAGAGCTATCCTGTCCAGGACGGTGTTCATGCAGATAGATTCGAATTTGGCTCTTTTCCACTTATGTTTTCTACTTCTTGATCTCCACTTTACAAAACTGCGTGAGAGCTTTTTAGACTTCTTTCCTGTGCCAAGGCAAAAATGAAAATGGATTTTGGTAACAAAAGTCAAGGACCTCAGTATCCAGCAAAAATCACCTTTCTGTTCCCTCATCTGAAAAATCAACAAAACCTGAGCCTCTTCCTTTCTCAAAAAAAGCAGGAAAATAAAGTTTGAAATTTGCAATTTAGTATGTAAATTATATTTGGTTTTGTTTAAAATTATTAAACAGAAACAGTACAGAATTTACCAAAAAAAAAAAAAAAAGCTGTTGCCTGCACTTCAAAGTATCATTATCAATAATCTTAGTTTTAAAGACTCCAAACCTGCTTCCTTCCCTCAAGGTTTCTGTAAACCTCGCCAGTTCACAATGCGATCCCACCCACTCACTGTCAATCACATAAAGGTCCCGCCCTCTCCAGCAAACTGAGTCTGAGCATTACTCTGGCCCGGGGCTGAACCAGTGGCGCTGACGTCAGCTGGCGACCGCGGCCACATTCCTAAACAGTTCAGACAAACCCAGTGGTGGGAAGCTTCGAAAGCCCTCAGCTGTAGTGAGGGAAGCAAAGGCTTGGCGGGCAGCCAGACTCCTGAGCTCAGCATTTTGTAATGCACTTCCTTTTTACTTAACAGCTTGCATAATGCCCTTAACCCTTTCTTACCTGCACCTCACCTTTAACCCCTTCTTTTCTGGGTCCAAAATATTCCTTGCAACTCAGTCTTCCCATGAGTCTGTAATATTTTCTCACCAAATCACAACTGATTAACTTTTAATACTGCTGAAGAAGGAATTTAATTAAACACACACGTTCCCTACTACCTAACTGAACTACCCAAGTTTCACCTCTGAAAATAACATTAATTTGTCAGTATGGAAACATTTTATTTTATTAATTCTTAAGCCTTTTTTTATGATGATAATACTGAGGACTGAACTAGGACCTTGAACATTTAGTGCTGCTATGCAAGTCCCTTCATAATTTACATTTTTACAATTTTTTTTAAAAGAGTGTAGCTTCAAATAGTCCACACTACAGAACAGGGTATGCAGTGGCAGTATCTTCTCCAGCCCTGTCTCTGGCGGCTTGGTTCTCAGAACTGACAAGCAGTATTTCTCTGTGTTCACCCCGTACTGGGAGGAGGGGGGCAAAAGTATGCTCAACCCTATTTTCTCCTCATTGTACAATAATAGTGACTAATTAGCTTCCTCAGGTTTTGTTTGAAGCACAAGGAATTGCAGTATTTTCTGACCCCCTATACAAGAGCTATGTCTAGAACATTTCCAATCATTCTGCTTAATGCTATGTATCTCTACAGAATGCAATCTTAGAAGGAAAACAAAGCATGGGGCCATGTGACTGTCACCCCAACACGCAGGGTAACAGGAGGAGTGAATGCAGAAGATTGATGAGTTCTAAGGCAGCCTCAGCTCCATAGCTAGATAGGAAGTTTATGGTCCCCCTGGATTACATTATGTAGACAGTCTTTAGTTGAAACACCTACATGGAGGACTACTAGACCAACACCTGTGCTGGCTGTTAAGCGTGCACACCTCCCTCACAGAGGTTGCCTATCTTTCTCTCACAAGTGATACCTGAAGATTCACACCTTCTCAAGCAACTCCTGAGCTCTGCATTTTGTAATATGCTTTCCTTTTCTGTCACGTGACTGCAGACCCTTTGCTCTGTCACTGTTACCAAGATTCTTTTATTTTTGGAAAACAGATTTCAGTACTTTACTACTATTCCTTTCAGACTACGAATGTAGCTGGGCATTTCTACCTTTTGAGAGCAATTTGTTTCTTTGTACACTATCCTGTCATGCCCTTTCCTCAATTTTCTATTGGTCTTTCCGTCTCACTACTTTGTAGTTGCTTTACTTAAAAGTTTAAAATTTTCTATTTTTATTTTGTTTTTCAACAGGCAGAAGTGGTGGCTCAGCAGTTAAGCTCCTGAGCTCTTGCAAGGGATCCAGGTTTGGTCCCCAGTACCCACAATACAAGTTCACAACTGCCTAGAATTCCAACTGCAGGAGATCTGACACCCTCTTCTAACCTTCCAGGCACCTAGACATACATGGTTCACTTACATATAGTTAGGTGCATATGCATACACAAAAAAGACATGAGTAAATCTTTAAAATTCTTTACACGTGTGTGTGTGTGTGTGTGTGTGTGTGTGCAAAACATGCAACCAACATATACACATATAAATCAGAAGACAAGCTCAGAGAATTGGTTTTCCCTTTCCACCATGTGGGTCCTGAGGCTCTAACTCAAGCCATTAGGCTTTGTGGCAGTTGAATTCTCCTGTTGAGCCATCATGTAATACTGGGGTGGCTTGAGTGAAAATGGCCCCCACAATCCCATAGGAATGACATCATTGAAGGAGTGTCCCTATTACAGTAGGTGTGGCCTTGTTGGAAGAAGTGTGTCACATGAGTGGGCTTTGAGGTTTCAGAAGTTCAATTCAGACCCTGGTGGCGCATGCTCTCGCTCGAGTGTTCTCCCTCCCTCTCGCCCCCCCCCCCCTCTGTCTGAGGATCAGGATGTAGAGCTCTCAGCTACTTCTCCAGCCTGTGTGCTGACATGCTTCCTGCCCTGACGATAATGGACTAAACCTCTGAAGTGTAAGCCAGCCTCAAGAAAATGTTTTCCTTTATAAGAGTTGCTGTGGTAATACTGTCCCTTCAAAGCAATAAAACCCTTAACGAAGACGCATACTATTCCTTTCAATATAATCTTTAGGGATTGTTTTTTAAGGGGAAAAAATAACGGAGGGATTGGCGAGCCGGCTCAGAAGTTGAGTATTTCCTGCTCTTGCATCGGACCCATTTCAATTTCCAGAACCCACATGACAGCTCACATCCACCGTAAGCCCAATTCTAGAGGACCCAGTACCTTCTCCCGGCTCTACAGGTTCCAGGCATATAGGTGGAACACATACACACATTCACACAGAACACACAAACAGAAAATAAAATACAGAAATCTAAATTGTTTTAAATAAATAGGAAGGAGGATGAACTAGTCCTGTCAACTAAGTTTCCCCATTCTTTAGTATTTCTTAGTAACTGCAACGCTACGTCCCTCTAAAGCTCCTACTCTCACACTTATGTAAAACATCATATTGACAAGTAGATATCAAAAGTATACATGCAAACGAGTACATATGTGTTCTGAGCTCTAAGCAGATGTTAAAAGACAGTGGGCTGCTGAGACCAGTAAACTACTGTTCTGAATATGAACTCGTAGTCAGGAAGGTGTTTCCAACAGTACAGCTCAGTGCCATATCTCCAGGCATGAGATTCAAAGTACTTGAGTGTTAAGAGAAGAAAGGGATAGGAAGAAGGAATTCTGCCAAAGCAAGATGCCTCGAACACACAAAGATGCAGAAGGCCCTAAAGGCATTCGGTCTGGTCCTTAAATGACTAGGCCACCATTTAAATTTCACAGGCGTCCCAATGACCAGATCTCACAGGAGCACAGATGTCAAGAGAAAACCACTGAAAGCTTCCCTGTGTGAAATGAATAGCACATGCATATTTTAAGGTTCTGAACTATGATTCAAAAGACTTTAATATTTTAAGCAAGAGATGGCACTCTCATTATATTTATAAAGTACTACTTTAAACACTAAATGTATTTTCCTATAAACTATAACACAGAGACTAAAGTCCCAACAGACATTAGTTTAAAGCCTAATCTGCTCTCTTCTTGTGCTTCCTGGCCTGTACTTTGGTCCCATGGCATGGAGGCCTGCTCCTTCTGAAAACACGCTTTTGACTTTGCTCTCAGGTTCTTCCTTTAGACTGTCCTCCCAACAACAAAAAACACCAGTCTCTGAACTTAAAGAGGCCTCTCTCACCTCATAAAGTCACAGCTAAGATGGCACCTCTTTAACCATCCCATGGCTAGGGAGGTGGAGGCAGAACAGAATGTAAAAGAGAAATGCCACGTATGTGTTTACATGGTTTCTATTAATGCAAAGAGCTAAGAAACTGAGAAGAAGATGCTGTACTAGATAAAAGATATAAACAAGAATACAAAGCCTTAATCATTTTTAATATCCACTTTGGTATCTATAGCAGCCATTATTATTGTTATTGTTATTATTTCCCTCTTTGGGGACTAATCAGTTTATAATATCTTAAAGCATAGGTTCCTACCAATTACAAATTATAATAAATATAAAGAGGACAAAAGCTAACACATGGTAAATAGGATAGTACAGAAACCAGCCACAACTGGGTGAATACTACTGAACACAAAGCAAAGTTGTCATTTCCAGGATCCCTGTACCTATGGCCCCTTCAGTCACAGACATTTTCATCATTTTACCTACTGGTATTGACTCCTCTGACTTAAGCCCAGACTCCAAAGTCTAGGAAAGGGCACATAATCTGCAGTTCTCAAATCTGAGCCTCAAAATCACCTGCAGGAGCCAAGTATTAATCATAATCTTAGAAGTCAGCTTAACTGAGGATAGGGTCCTGAGATCTATCCAGGCAAGAGGTAACCCTGCCTAGGTGAATGAGATACTTAGACATGGTTTGGAAAACACACAGTGAAGTAGCCCTGAAGGGTGCAAGTTCAGCAAAAGGTAGCAGTAAAACTCCTGGTCTGTCCTGGATTCATTCATTCATATTCTCTCTCTCCTCTCTGTGTACACGCACACGCGAGCACGCACACACACACACACACACACACACTCTCTCTCTCTCTCTCTCTCTCTCTCTCTCTCTCTCTCTCTCTCTCTCTCTCTCTCTCATTCACTCACTGGTAGCTACTGAAGACAACAGCACTGTCAAGAGTCCATCTGCCATCCTTTACAGGAAGGCTTGCAGACTACCAATGAATGTGAACCATGAAGAGAAGAGAGACAAGCAATCCTGTGAGACAGCAGCCACCGGTGAGAGGATCTAGAGACATGAGGAGGGCATCCTAGCACTTCCAAGTTTTCCATCTGCCTCAATGGGGACCCAAAACTTTCCTGTAGCATTAACAAAATAAATAAATAAATAAAACAACAAAACCCACTTTAATCCTCCAAGGGTAGCTGCTAAATTGAACAGGAAAAGGTCACCTAATTTTACCTCCCAGCCGACAAGACTACAGTCAGACTGAGACTTGAAATCATACTTCAGGGACTGAATGTCTGAATAATTTAATTTCCTCACTGACAATACCAATTATCCAGAAGCTCACAAGACTGGAAACTAAAACCTCAGCAGCATGACAAAAATCTACATTGGTCAAAACAGTTTTTTGTTTTTTGGTTTTGTTGTTTTGGTTTTGGTTTGGTTTTTAACCTAAGCATGTGCAATTTTTATAATTCCAGAATCTTGTCTGCATGGATGTTATCGCTTCTGGCTTTATTCACAAGATTTTCTTTTCCAAGTCTTCTACTCTAAAAATTATTTTAATTTAATTATGTATTAAATTAGTTATTTAATTATTTTAATTTTTATATTTTTTAATGTACATTAAGTGTTTTGTCTGGTTGTATGTCAGTGTGAGGGTGCGAGGGTGCGAGAAGCCCTGGAACTGGAGTTACAGAGTGTTGTGAACTGTCATGTGGTTGCTGGGAGTTAAACCCAGGTCCTCTGGAAGAGCAGTCAGTGCTCTTAACCACTGAGCCATCTCGTCAACCCCGTCTACTTTCTAATGCTGGAGACAAGCGCTCCACTTGCTGGCTCTGTCTTCCCTGATCTCTATGTCATTCGTCACACGTGCAAGAGGTAAAGGACTGAGAGCTGAGAGTAATCTCACTCCTTGGTCCGTGAAAGACTAAGGCTGCTAGCTTCCTGGGGACTCACATTTTCCTGTTTACAATGGCTCTCTGCTCTTGTATCCCTGGAAAGAACTGAGCAGAGATATACAGCTTAAAAACAGCACACACACACACAGACACACACACACACACACACACACACACACATACTATATATATATATATATACACATATACATATATATATATATATATATTTGAGTATTGTTTCTGAGACAGTGTGGCTTTAGCAACCAAAAAGGGTTCTGACTGCCCCTGCACCCATCTCGGTTTGAGTAATATAAAAGCTGTGCACAGAGAACCAATCTTAAATGACTGTCTCGGCTGTCCCACTAATAGTTTCAAACTTATTTAAGTTCTAGAAAGAGTTACCAATCCAAGAAAGATACCAAAGGCATGTGACTTCAGTGAGGTCTGAAATCTTGGTTTGTTCTACGTCAGGTGTATAAATGTGGCGAGTGACATGATTGTGAAGAGCACTCTGTGGTTGACATGGTTCAGTGCATCACTTACTCCCTGAGTTTATCACAGAGTCAGAGTCACAGCCATGCACTGCCCCCACACAATCTACACGTTTATCATAAAGGCAGAGTTTTCTTTCATTTGTTCGTTTGCATTATCTGCACGGCCTACCTACCTCACAGCTTATGAGCAAATCACTACTGACTGACTGCTGCCCCACAATTACAGCATATGTAAAAATAGTTATTTTCTCAATTAGATATAAGGCTCAATTGTGCATACATTAAAATATAAATTATACATTATGTTCTACAAGGCAAATATTTCAATCTTCACATGAGACTCAGTAATGGCTGCTATAGGAATAATAACTGAGTTCCTATGTTAGATCCGACTGGATACTTAACCTTTAAGGGGTAAACCTTATGTTCTTAGCAAAGCTGAACATTAGAATTCTAAGCTCCATCTATGGCCAACAAGTGCAACAAGCTACAAACTACAGAGACCTCATTCAAAACACCTTTATTTGCAAAACCTCTGGATGAATTTTGCCTATATACCTTCGAAGTGGGGAGAGAAAAACAAAAATAAAATCATTATAATCCATGCTATAAAATCTATAACAAGTTTATTTTTCAAATGATTACAATTTTGTATATTATGAGACAGATCTAAATCAAGTAAAGTTCCAGTTATAATAAGTGATATAGCCAAATCTTGCTGTATTTTTTTAAATCTATTGCAACTAAATATATTAAAATTCAAAACTGCATGGGTCCATCTGGAAAATAACTCTCCTAAGTATATCACTGCAAAGCCCGGGGGGAGGGGGGGATGGATGTTCTGTGTGGATGCATGCTTTCGAATACACACACACACACACACACACACACACACACACACACCCCACAAGAAGAGAAAGGACAGAGGATATGGGCGAGTACTCTGTGGATGCATGTTTAAGCACACAGGTACCCTCAGAGAAGAAAGAGGGAGCATGAGAAGCGGCAGGGGGGATAGGTTTGGCTTAGTGCAACAGGTGAGCAATGACAATTTTAATGAACTTCTGCTGGTGCACACAAGAGACTTGAAATAAGAAGTGCAGACTAAAAGGAAGATGTGACAGGCTCTGGCTACAAGTCCGACTCTGACACCAATGTTTATGATACAGCATTATCCTCCTACATGTTTTTTAACCAGCTAGCTTTTGATTTAATTCTACTCATAATTCAAACCCATCTCAGCAATACGTACATTTCTTCTTTTCTCAAAGATCCTCTCTCAGCATAGAACATAAAATACCTCAAGAGGCCTTCCTACAGGCCACTTTACGAAGCTGACTCTAGAATATACTCAGACTGCTCAGGTTAAGTCTTCTAGGGGAACCTTGGTATGTGCTTGTAGTGGTTCCTATGAGAAACTGGAACATTTCTTAATTTTCAGGACTTCCTCTGTAGTTGGTGCAGCCATCTCCCTTTTTAACATTCAATATTATGCACTCTGGGACTAGAAGTCAAGGAGACTGAATTTAAAAGGGGGAGTAGGAATCACTACCAGCTAAATAAGCATGGCAGTGAGGGTGACCTCATATCAGTAGTCTAACATAGCCAAAAGTCAAAACTGATATAGAATTTGCAAGATACATCAGAAAACTAAGGTAAAAGCTTCAACCAAGACAAGTGACATGTAAACCCAGTAAAAATACATCGGTTCCAGAGCCCAAAGATCACTGTCAGGGTTCTCTGCCAGTCACGTGAGCAGTACAGCAGCTGTTTGCCCAAAGCCTCCGTCAGACTGTGGCCCAGTAAACACTTCCACTTACCACTCGGGAGGAACTCAAGGGTGTGACCAGCAAGAATGAGGAAGTGGCCTAGATCTCCGCTGCCCTCAGCCTCGGCCAGAGCTCCTCCTTGCAGTGGTCAGCAATTAACACAGACTCATAACCGGTCAGTGAGTCTACTGAATGCTCAGACCTGAATGAGACGTCTATCTAAGGCCATCCCTAGCACTCCGAGTGCACTGAGGAAGAGGGGCTCAAGGGATGTAGGAGCCAGAGGGTGGGGTAACTGCTGGGAATTGCTGCCTCCTGGACTTGACAAGAACGTTTTGTGGCTATGATTAACCAATGTTCCAAGGGCAGCACAAACTGGATCCAGCAAAAGGTGACATAAAAGGGTGAGAAGGACATGTTGGAAATACTCATAGGAGTGGGAGGCAAAAGGTGGGGTTCCTGAAGGGAGTTTGGGGAGCACATAATCGAGGTGCATTGTTTACATATATAAAATTGTCCAAGAATTAATTTTTTTTAAGGGAATGAGAAGGTGACTACCAGAGGGACTTAAAAATACCCAGAAGAAAGGCTCATAAAAATTCCACAGACCAGAACAAGTGACAGATAACCCACAAAGAGGAAGATAAACATAAAATACTCTTTAGGGGCTCAAAACATGGGCTGTCTGTCTATCAAAGGAGGCCCTGTTCACGAGCAACTCATATACAAGGCAACACTGGAGAGGCTACACACAGAGATGCTGTCTGTTTAAAAATAACACTTGGGCTCTGAGAGGAAATTACAGCTCTAAGGCATGCTTAGTGTGTCTTGCACTCATTGTGTTTGTCCTGTATGGGGTTCTGTACGGTTTTCTGAGGGTCACGCTTTTTAAATGACAGGTAGAAATCGGAGTTGCTGGGGGAAGCAAGCATGATTACATGGAGTCTGAAATCATGTCATAGGAGCATAAGCAAAGCTTCGGAAGCAGAACTGGGAAATGAGCAGACATAATCCTTATTCAGAACCTGATGATGGATCACGTAAGCTCCGTAACAGACATACTGGTGCCCAGGAAGCAGTAAGGAGCTCATACGATATGACTTACAACCAAAACTCTGAAAACCAAGGGTGCCCCCTCTCTGGCAGAAGCAAAGTGACTGTAAAATGAAGCCTTGCCGTGGACACTTCAGCAAAGACACTCACACATGCTTAGGTCACACAAAGCTACTGCCAATGATGTGGTTCCATAATCTGGGGCTTGCCTGCGCACAGGGGAGAAACGGACGCTAACCAGAGAGCTGCCGTGCCGGGGCCGGGGCTCAGCATCGAGGCCAGCTTGCTGAGCTCTCACTGTGCGAGTTTCTCCCTCCAAACACCACCACTCCAGTCCTCACGCTCACAGGACACATGAGCTGCCTGGTCAGATTTGGGGGAGAATTCAGAGGAGACAAACACCTTGTGCAGGACAAGAGGTTTTATTTTTCAGTTCTTCGTGTAATGTCCAAAGGTGCTGAAATTGCCCACAAGACACCACCCCTCAATACATGCTGACAGCATCTAGTTTCTCTTACAAGTCAGCTCTAAAGGCTTTGCAACTGGAGGTATGGGCCCTCAGCCACAGAGAACATGCTTCAAAGTCTTGCTCACGCCTTCCAACCAACTCAGTAAGGGAAGAGATCTGGAAAACAAAAAGATCTTACTGTGTCCCCCGCCCTAAACCAAAAATAAATAACAGAGATGGGTTCACTGGCAAAGCAGATTTTCATGTGTACAAGAACCTGGCATGAGACAGTAAAGTTCTCAACCCAATATTCCAGACAAACTCAACGTGGTCAATCAAAATATATTGTTGTTGTTGAGACAGGGCCACACACTGGATCATGCTAGTGTTGAACTCGTGGTCATCCCCCTGCCTCTGCCCTCAGGTGTTGGGATTACAGGTTTGCATCAGAATGTCCATCTTCAAACTATTTTTCAAATGTTAGTCTTTATGTGTGTTTTTATAGTACAACAGCCTACAACTCAACCTTAAACTCAGTCACCTTGCCTTGTCTCGTAACACACTCTCTGGTGGCGCTAGCTCTCAGATTCAGTTTGTCCTCTAACTTAGAGAAGACTGTAAGAAATGATATCACACAACGGTTACGTTCGTCGTGAAGGACACCTTCTTAACCAGTCACTGTACTGAGCATTCCATAAGCAGTGCTGACAAGTAAATACTATTCCTATTTACCAGATTGAAAAAAACAAGGCTCTGAGAGAATAATTTACTTGATCAGGTCAAAAGGTACTAACTCTCAGAATTCTGATCCAAACCTAAGCCACGAGCTTCAAAATCTCAGCCATTGCCCCGCCTGGCCTGACCAGAACCACAGTGAGGGAATGAGATCCAGGTTCACTCAGTTTCACAGTTCCAACAGCAAAACAGGTCATTATCTCACCTCCCACAGAGCTGCTGCTTTGGGATCAGAGGCTTAAATGGCAGGAGGAGCTGCCTAGCATGCTTATGACAACAATGGTTAATGTTCCTTCCTTCCTGCTCAAGCTCCCTCACTTTCCCTCAGTGTAGCTGAATTTCGACCATACATTTGGACCACAGATATTAGTGAACTAAACAGGTGAGCAGTCTGTGTCCCCTTCAGAAGTCACCTCAAAATAGATTAGATGATGAACCACCTATGTTATAGTTCCTAAAGGAGCCCACAATACCCACAGACCAACAAAGCTAAACTGTCATTTTTCTCCAAAAATGAAGACTTATAGTTTTGACTGCCAATGCCCAAGACATTTCCTGACATCCTAATAAAACACTTAAGGTAAACTTGATTAAGATCAAATTAGTTAGTGGTAAATCCGAAGTATTTAAGAAAAACTATTTTGATTGTCTAAAATACATTTCCTGTACGATTCTGAAGTTGTGTTACAACAGAGAGAAAACTTCTAGAAGGGAATACATTTTGAAATATTATGTTTTTAGACTGCATACAAATCAATATCCAGAAGTGAGCAGCCTGTTTCTTTTATACAGTAAAAGACCTCAGGCAGACTCCACATGAGGCAGAAAGTCAGAAGACATTGGTTTTAACTCAAGGTCTCCTTTACTCTTCATTACTGAGACAGTCATGGTAACCAGTCTCCCTGAAACGGAGATCCCTCGTCTGTACACTGGAAATCATTTTTAAAATTCTATAAAGGACAAATGCATTGGTATTATGTTTATAATATTCCTAAGAGAACTTTACAGTTCAACAATTTAGAAAAATTAATTATGTGGAAGAAATTAAAATTAAAAGATAACTCATTTACATCCCTTGTCCCTTAAACACCATGTTTCAAAACACTTAGTTTACTTGTAATCTAGACTTCCCTCTTCATTTCTAAACTTTCTTAAGCCATGCCACTTTAAACATTACTCTATATCCCTAAAATATTTTCTGATACCAGCACTACCATTTGCATAGCATTTTACAGGCTAAATAAAGGTTCTGCTGACATTTGAATGAAAACATCCAATCCTCAAAAGAAACTGTAAGTCAAGTGAGTTAAGTGTAGCTGGGGTGATTACTCAAATGAGGAAGATAAAAGTGACCAGCTTACGTCATCCACTGTCCTTAGCTTTGAAGAGTGCTTGACTTAACTATGTGCTGGCTTTCCAGCGGGGGAGGTGGGGGGCGGGGAGGAGGATGCGGCAGCCCCTCAGTAGAAACCATTCCTCCTGGTTCCCTCTTTCCTTGGGAAGAAATACTGCCATAGGACTTCTGGCTGTAGCTATAGCCTACAAGGCCATAGAGTGGCCAGAGTAAAGGGCAAGCATTCCATGGGGTTCTGTGTTGCAAAGCAGATTGTATACTAAGTGAACTTTTAGCTCAGCCATGGGGTTTGGTGGATAGAACGTAACTGTAAGGAGAACAGCTGTCCACCCCAGGCACAGCAGAGCGAGCAGAGACAAAGTAGGAGCCAAAGCTCAACCTTTGCCCCCCCCCCCCCGCCCAACATTACTCTGCCACCAAATGTCACACTGTAACTATGATTCTAGTCTGTTAAATGCTTGAGAAACACAACCTTTCCAGACTCTTTAATTTCTAAGAAATATACCAGGTTAGGGTGTCTTAAATCAACTCCACTCAGAAAAAATACATAGACATTTAAGATCAACAGCCCACTCTCCCAGAGGAAAGCAATTTTCTTTACTTCATCTGAACAATTAATAGAGCAATAAATTACCTTATAACACTTAAATATGCAATTACCAGTACAGTCCCTGGCCTGCTCAGTCTTAGTTACAAAAGGCCAAATGAATACAATACCTTAATTTATAAATGAGGATTTGAAATCTCAATCCCCTGACACATCAAAAAGAAGCAGAATTTTCAACCAAGTGTTTTTCAACTCTGAAATTTACTCTGTTTTTAAGTCAGGTTTTAAGAAATCAATTTAGTATTTTCTAAGTTATTGCCTCTGCCTAGCTCTGTTCTCTTTCTGTCAATTAACCCACTGATTTTTATTATAACTCTGAAACTGCTAACTTAATACAAAGATGATACCCTGACAGATTCGTAGCTGAGTGTAGATATGAATGGGATGGGGGATAAATGTACAAGTGGCCTTCTGCTCCACAGACTGCCCTTATACACCCCACAGTCTGTCCTATCTCAAGCCTGTCTATACCAGGATATGCCGTATGCTGCCTCCTCCACCAGGAATCCCTCCTCCAGTAGACTCTGTACAGAGAGACCCCTCAGTCCTGAGCAGTTACAGTGTGAGGAAATGGTGCCCCTACATTCAGCCATCTTTCTACTCACTGTTGGAAGTCTTGATTCAACTTGTCTGATGGGGTAAGTCACATGAGAGACAAACACCCTCTAGTACCAATGCGTAGTCATTCTCTATTCAAAACTAGGATTTTATCATTTCCTAAAGTGAGCACAACAGGATTTCACTGGATCATCTTGACCACGCCCAGAAATCAACGCAGGCTAGACGGTCAAGTCTAACCTTCATCATAGTGCCGAGACCCATCAAAGCCTGGCCTGCCTTTACCACACTGTCTCCTGCCAGTACCCTCTTCCAACACCAGGATACAGATACCATCTACAGAAGCTGTGTAGAATGATCTTTCTTGGAAAAGATAGGTAATTTCTACATCCCCATATCTGCACAAGACTTAATTCCTAAAATCTCTTTCCAACCCACCCTGTCTGGCCAATTATCTCTCCTTCTTAAAGCCACAGGTCCACCCAACTCCTCATATTTGCCATTTTTAGAAAAACGTTTCCTTCATTTTGGAAGCCTTTACAGATACCCTGACAGATATCCCTAGGAATAATTAACAGAGAACTCTCCCATCACAATGTGCTGCCAATAATTCTGGTTCTGGGACCTACTATCTGCTTTCACTCTAATAAGTTCCTAGAACGTTGAGGGGTGGGGAGAAGACTGTGAATCAGATTTGGGCTCCCAAGACTCGGTGAGCATTGGCACAAATCAAAAACAGTCAACACTGAAGGACCAGCAATTCTCATCCAGTCAGAGAACTCTTCTTCTGCAGAGAGTCAGGGTCCTAGCAACAAGCACTCACTCTTAGCCCTGAGTAAAAGACACTGGATGTGGTCTGGTAACCTGAGCTCATACCCAGAGAAAAGAGAGTACCCCTTGTACCCTATGCTCATGCAGGCAACCCTAATTAAGTACAGTGGGCCACAGACAAATAAAAACACACAAAAATAGGAAGAAGAGTTGAGAAGAGGGAATTCATTGGGGAGGGAAAGGGCCTAAGAGAGAGTAATGAGGAGAACTGGTAAACCAGCATAACATGGGTAGTCAGGTAGGTAGACGACAGACAGACAGCACTGCACCAACACTTAGTCCCTGAGCTGAGAGACCACAACCTGAAGGAGCTCATGCACGTTTGCCTTTTATCTGGGTCTTTATGGCCTTGACTCCACATTTGAGAGTAAACTGCTACTATGAAGCAGAAATAGCAATCCACCGGAGTGTCCACACAATATTCTTCAAACTAAAGCCAGTCTTTCTTGGGCCAAATGTAACCAAGAATGTTCCTAGCCCATCTAACGTGGAACATTTCACACACTTTATATTGGAGGTTGCTTTCCAACCACTCTGCAGATGTAAAGCATCATATTTGAGAAAAGGAGATATGAATACAAAAAGACTATATAGAGAAGTCCACACAGCACCCATCAGTGCACTGAGCTCCCTTTGTCCTATGTATCTGGATGATCAGTGCATTTGACCTACTGACACAGTTGACTATACTATATATTTAGTGCCAAAATATAATTATATGTTAAATAAATTACATAAGCTATTTCATTATGAAAATTTGTACCCAAAATATTAAGGGGTCACTATGTTTAGTATAGAATTACTCAGAACAGTGGAGCAAGCTAAGCATCTTTAAAGGGTGCTAAGAAACATTTAAAGGCTTGGTTATGCCTTTAAATGGAACCAGCTTGGCCATTTTCAAGATCACATTCACTGACAAAGGAAGAGAGCCATAGTGTAAGTGAAAAAATAAAAGCTGGTCAACAGTTTGACGAGATATAGGACTTCACTTGCATTCTATCCTCAGTGATGTGCGTCTAAGTGCTTTGGCCTGTACATATGCACATTACCAAACTATAAACAGCAATGATTTCTATACTACCGAAATTAACTGATCTCTGCTTCTTCACAATTTCCTATAGCATCAGCACTTCCTATGGAAAAAAATTTTCTTATGATCAGAAAAAATTTAAAGAATGCATCTGTCGCCCATGCCATTTCGTGGACAAGTAGATATGCATACCTACCGCACCGTTTTCCGTCTGCTGCTGGGCGTGGGGGATAAGCACAGTATCAGTCAAGTCATTGCTGAACTCTGAATTTTTCTCTTTATGAAATGCATAAATGATTAAGAAATGTATAATATATAATAAAATTCTTAGACAAAATACATAGGGAGCTCAAAATAAATGGGGTCAACAGATAGCATCTCCTAACAGCAGTCTAGCGTGGGAAGACACTTTGGGGAAGGTGGGACGGCTCAGAGTTAAGGCTGGATCCAGGAAGTCAGCTGGGAGTTAGAGAAAGGTATCACAGGAAGAAGATGAAACAGGGTGCAAACTCTGTACCAGGTTATGTGTTGTGGAAAAGGAAAATTCCACTCTGCCTCATGTCTCAGGCCCCTCAGGAAAAATCATCACTGCCCTTCCTCCCAGAAGTCGTCAAGCCAGCCAGAGGACTTGCTCTCTGTGCTCCTCCATCACAAACTACTGTCGCGCCCTTTCTGGACATTGAGGCTAAACGCATATTTAGCAGAAGACTATAAAAGAAGGCCCATCATCTCCTCACAAGACACATCTGTGGTCTACTGTAACTCTGACAGCACTAGCCATCGCACAGAAAGACCAACAATAGAGGAAGGGGAGACAGACACACATGGGCTTCGTCTATCTGAAGTGGGTGTCCTTAGACTTGCACATGGTATTTTGTTCCTGCATGTGATGCAGTTTCCACATGCGTTGGCTCCTGGAATCCCTGAAGATGTTTGCACTGGCCTCAGAGTAAATTGCCTGAGGGACACTCCGGTGATCATGAAGTCTAGGCTCCCAGCCCTTTCTTTTCCTAGGACTTTACCAGAACAAGCAGGTTCTGAGTGTAAACGGTTCTGGTTTTCAAGGGGGAAGAAGAGACGGGTCTGGGGTTACTTTGCTTTTCAGAGGGTGGCTCTGACATGTCGTTAATTCTAACTAATTTTAAACACATTTGTAAGAACATTTGCTGTGGTAAGTGCTTTTGCCTTACAATGTTAGCCTACAGACTGCTGCTAACCACTCAATTAACTCCAAGCAGTACTTTCTTACAAAGTAACTTTTAACAGGAAAGCTATTTTATGGTTGTTCCCTGTATCCTGTACTTAAAATATCCTATTATTTTCTCTCAAATAATTACAGATACCTCTATCCTGGGACACAAATGAGAACATGGACTGAACCAACACTGGATTGTCATGTCACCAGGGAACTCATGTCACTAGCTGCTTGATGGGACAGTAGTATTTACTGTATCTTGTTACTGGTATTATCCGTTTGATGACCTGAGGAAAGCAGATTTTCCCTGAAAGCAGATGGCCGATCCTCTCTTAAAAAGCTGCTTTCAGACATAGGCAGCCAACTGCAGAGAAATAAACTCACAAGAATCAGAACAAGTCCCTTTGAACTCAACACAAGCCAAATGCTCCCTTGAAAAGAATCTGATTTAGCAAGTAAAGAGAAAGGAACCTGCCGTAAACGAAAAAGCCGGGCAGTGGGCATTTGGCAGGAGAGCAAGGGCAAAGTGCCTCGAAAGGAAAATGAAAGCCAGAAACGTTCAAAGGTACGAGAACCCTTTCTTTTTGTAAACCAACACAGAGGGAGGGAGGGGGTTTTAGCACAGGACAGTCTATTAATCCACTACTTGTGGGATCCTTTTTCTTACGTACACCCATGTTTTGGAAAGTTCCGGATCCTGAAACATACTCCTGATTAACAACACTCAAGTTTCCAGCTGCCTTACATTTGTTCATTTTGTCAAAGCCCTATTTCTACCAAAGCCCTTTGTGCTACTCAGCTCAGCTCACCTTACTAAAAAGGCTCTTCTGGTTTTGTCAGCTGTGCACATGGTAAGCAGCTGGGAAGTCTGGAGAAACCATTAACTACGGACGGACTGAAAACAGTGTGGACATGGCGCCTCACCATTTGTTGCAAAAGAGGTTAAACGATGTAAATTAAAAAACTGAAATTAAGAAGACTATTCATTGTTCCGCACCTGCTCAGGAAGGCTTTACAATCAGCACCGTCCATGCAGTATAGCCACAGAGCAGCTAAAGGAAGTTATGTTTTAATTCCTGTTTAAACAGAGTGGGGAGACTTGCCAAGGAACCACGGCAAAGGGAAATTTTTTGGGAAGGCAGAAGGAGGCATCCGTGGAGGCATCAGGGGTAAGCCAAGGATCACTGAGGCCTGTGCCTCCCCAAGTTCTCTCAATAAACAGCATCCCACAGACAGATAGGCATCTAGAATGCAGGCAGGCGAGCTTTTCACAAGTTCCAAGCTTCAAAGTGTGTTCCTAATTAGTATGCAACTTACAAACAAATGCAGAGCAGGCTTAGTAGTTTCTATCTTCGGCCCTGCTCAACTGCTGGGCGGCAGGGCCTCAGATGCTCTATCCTCACAATGCGCTCTAAAGAGTGGCTGTTAGGAAGGCTCTCCCTTGAGCCTACACAAGGACGGCACTAAAACCTCCTAACCCATAGCCAGCCACAGAGCAAATCCAATCAGGTACCACTGTCCAGCATATTTGCCTGTACTCAAATAATACAGCTCTAGGTTATTGGTCCTTAAAAGCCAGACACGTCTATCAAGGTTATGCAGCCTCTAGGGTCCTGGGAGTGACCGTACACCTCTGCAGTTGCCTCAATTCCGGCCCATATTATCTCAATTAAGGCTACCTGAGACCCAGGGCTGTTATGTCACTTCCTCGAAGATCACAACGAAGTTAAAAGGCTGGAATGAGAATTCGAACCCAGACCCATGTAACTACAGAGCAAGGGTTCATTACTCTCGCCACAGTGCCACCTTGAAGTACTATGCTGTTTTTTAATCACTGTCATCTATACCGTGCCTTAAGACGCAAGGGACACAAGCCATTTCTTCCATTTCGGAGAAATCCTTTAAAAACACAAAAATGTCTCCCATCTCTTAAGATGCAAATCATAATAAAATGTATTTTCTTGACCAACTGTAACAATGTGCTGTCTAGGACAGTAGTGTTTGCCCTTTAGAATGAGAGTGTGTTAAGGCACTTGAGGTGAAACAGACAAACAGTCCACTCCGACTGTCCCCTGGCCTGCAAAAGTTTCTCCCAAAGATTTCTCCTAGTTGCAGTAATTGGTTGTTAAAACTACAAAATGAAAGCCATTTACACATGATCCCATGAATCTAAACTGTACATGAGACATTTGGGGCACACAAAAATCCCAATACCAAATCTAAATTCAAAGTCATTCTACCAGCACTGCATTTTCATCCTAGAGTTAAAAAAACAAACAACAACAAACACACAAACAAACAAACCCAGTATTTTAGGGACTGGAGAGTTGGCTCAACAGTTAAGACCTCTTGCGGAGGACCTGAGTTCAGTTCCTAGCATTATGGTGGGGAGCTCTCTTCTATGTGCTTCCGCTGTGTGCTTGTTCTCAACAGTTACTCAAATTGGAAGACCTGTTAGCAGAAATGTCAGATACTTTGTTTTGGCAAAAGAACATTTTAACCTGGCAGAAACAAAAGTTTTCCTGAGTAGAAACACTACTGACTAAAAGCATTCTTTCTTTCGTGCCCTATTACTTAAGCAAATGGGAAAAGGCTTTATGGCATATAAGAAAAAAGTTCCCAGAATTTCAATGAAAATGAGAGAGGTTAAAATGGTATTTCTATGCTTCAGTCACCCATCTCTCCAGGTCCTCATTCACTCAAATCAAGACCTCAACAGCAACTCCAGCTGCCAGTGCACAGCAACTCGGCCATTCCACCTCACCCCCTCTGTACCCCATTGCCTGCCTTCCATTATCCTCCCACCTCCAAATGCCCAGCTCCTTAACCAGATTGAGGGGGGCTGCCTGTCAGCTGCCGAGTCTCTTTGTTGTCTCTAGAAAGTTATTTTATCGCCATGCCTGACACTTGAAAAGAAATCATAAAAAGCAACACAGCACTGGGTGTCTGAAAACACAAACAGGACAACTTCCTTTTCAATAGAATGTATCTTGCATAAGATACTAAAGGAACACAAACTTCTCTGTCATGCTACCTTCATGTCAGGAACTGAATGTAAGTGTCTCAACAGTAAAGAAAACCATAGTAAGTATGTCATCTGAAAGTAAAACTAACATACTATTTAACATTAAACTGATCCTGGTTCTTGGCTGTCAATCCCCTGCATTCTAATCTATATTGCAAATCATCTCCTGTAATTGCTTACGTACATCCCAGGCACCCTTGTTTCTTTCTCCCCTAAGGCACTCTACCTTTACTGTTCAATGGCAGAACGGTTTTTGAGAAACCGCTCGAAGAGAACTGTTGGCATCATTAAAGTCCAGTGAATGTTGTAACTGGTTTCCATGTGGCTCTATCTAAGTTGATGAGACAATCACGGTGCACCGACTAACTTCTTTGAGCATGGGCAGAGTGAAATGAAAAGGTTCGATGCTTTCCACTCTGAAATGTCTAAGTGTAAGTTTGGTTCCACCAAATGACATCTACGAAGAGAAGGAACAAGCAGGAGACAGCACTCAGGACCGGGTAGAACCAAGGATGCTTATCTGTAAGACAAACAAGATGCTACTTAGTCTTTATGGCAGGCATGTAGGAAGGACCAGCACTCCAGTCTCCTTTCCTGGAGCATCTGTATCTCTACCCCTCAACAGAGAACATACCATTTAGCACAGGACCTTTACTAGGACAGCAAGTGTTAGCTAAACCAGTGGGTAATGAACGCACTGTGGAGGAAGGTCTATTCACACTGCCTACGTGCCTTAGTTACCAAGGGGGAAACAGCCCTTCTCCTGGCTCCAACTGGATGTCATATGGCTTGTCAGCTCCATAGAGAAAATATCACTTGGGGCAGCAGGGAGGCAACAATGTTATATGTATTCTCTCACAAAGGGGCCACATGTCATAAGCCCAAACGACGAAGCAGAACCACAGCATCACCCCTTATCTGCAAGGAACTCATCCTAAGACACCCTACATTCTGTGGATGCCTCACACCATGACACCTTACAGAAAATGTGTTTTCACAGGCACACACGTCCCTACCTCTATACACAGATAGAGCCCTAGGTCTAACACAGATTAGGGCACAGTGCGATTAGCAGCAATAAGAACAGTTATAAAGTATCACAGTTATTTAAACTGTATGATTCTTTGATTTTTTTCCCTAAGATCATCTATTTACTGGGTATGTATGCAAATGTGTGCATCATGTGTGCTACAGCATGCACATTAAAGCCAGAAGACACCTCTCCAGGAGTCTAGCATGCTTGAGGCAAGGTCTCTTCTTCCTTCTGCTCTGTGCACATGAGCGTCTGGCCACTACTCCTGTCCACCCCCCATCTTGCTACAAGAGCACTGAGTTACAGATGCAGGCCTCCACGTCCAGCCTTTTGTGTTGTCAGTCTGCACAGCAAGTACCTTTACCTACTAAGCCATCACCCAGCCTGTTTCTGAATTTTCCATGCAACATCCCACCCCCCAGCCCACCCCTCTCTAACTGAAACCAAAAGATAAAAGAGACTGCCTGACTGGAGACTGTTCACTGCTGCAGTATGCCTGTCCTCCTGCTTTAGGATGAAATGACAACCGGCATCTGGTAGGTACTTTTTCTAAGTTCATTGTCCAGGGCAAATGTTCCTTACCTTGAGTAAGTTCACTTCAGCTCTCCAATTAAAAAAGGAAAAAAAGTACAGATGGTTTTCTCCTTATGAAAGAATTTGCAATAATATTCTTTGCAAGTAAGTTCTGGGACCAGCCAAGATGACTATGGACAAAGGTGCTTGCGACCAAGCCTGGTGGTCTAGGTTCAATCCCCAGGACCCAAATGGTAAAGGAGAGACTCAATTCCTGAAAGTTGTCCCTTCATGTTCACACGTCATAGCATGTACACCCACCCACATACATACAATAAACCAGCAAATGTAAACAGTCAGGTTTAGAACGATGCCTTCTACAAACTTAGTACATGCCTTAAGCAGCAGTGAGTGTTCGTGAACACACGAATGAGTCTATCTATGCTCGCAGTAATAATTCAAAACCAGGGGTTAGAAATCACTGACACAGAAACCCCACGGAGCAAGTGCTCTCTGAAGACTCGGTGGTCACTGTTCAAAGGCATAATCTCCCTGCTCTGGTCAGCAATTGTCAATGCACAGATATGTTTTTAAAGATTTCTTTTAATCTGTCTGCCTAGATACATGCATTCACATAGGTGCCCGTGGAGCCCAGACATGTAACAGCCCATGAAGCTGGAGTCACAAACACTTGTGAGCAGCCAAACATAAGTATTGGGAGCTGAACCCAGTCCTCTGAAAAACCCTGAATGTTCTTAACCATCGCGTCACCTCTTCAGGCTGAACAAACGCTTCTTTAGTGCCTACTATGTGTCAATCCATCATGGCTTAGTATTTCCTCCATCTACATTGACCTGACACAAAGATGGGCTCTGACTACTCATGGCTGCTCAACCTACTATAACCCACTCATTACTGTAGCTCTGTCGAGATATCATAGTAATAAGAGCTGTGAATGTTATACTATTTTCAGAAAATAAATTAAAATCCAGTGAGAAACCAATTCCCAGGTGCTAACTGTTAGGAGAACCATCAGAGAACACTCCTGTAACCTAGAACTATAGAGAAATCTCATGTGAGGACAGAGTAGTGAACACAGAACCAAAGAATTCCAGGGCCTTGCAAATCAGCCAAAGGCTTTTTCTCCTCTTGTATTTTGTCCCACCAACAGGCTTAAGGTTGCTTACTGCCTATCAGAGGCAACCTGGCATTTACATTGCTAACAGTCCTCTTGCAAACGTTCTCACACTCTTAAGTTTCTTCTGAGTGGCAATAGCGAACCGCCCTGGGGATGGAGACATGCTAACAGTATCAGTACAGATGAGCATATTTTCACATCCACTGTACCACCAGAGCAGAAAATGCCGCAGAGGGGGTTGCTAGCTTTCTTGGGAAGGTTCATTCTGCTTTGTTCTGGTTCTCACTTGAGACTGCATAAAGAGCAAAGCCCTCCCAAAAGGCCTCCTCACACAAAACACTGGGAATAAACCATCCCCTGAAAGAGCTGTTTGCGGCCCTGTGCTGTAAAACCAACTCCACTTTCTTGTGGTCTTCAATTCTTTGTCTTCATACAGTTATCAGCTCAATGTAGCCAAAAGACCCTTTGGAAAAACAAACTGTGAAAGGCAGGGCTGCTCGACCATAGTTAAACGACTACAATTTTATGATGGCAGTACACTTTGGGGCAGCTATTTAGAGAGGCAATAAAATACACTTCACAAAATATAGCTCTCAGGATAAAATTCCCTTCGAAAGTTCCAGCTTGGAAATTGAGTTAAATTTTCTTTCTGAATAAACTGAAGATTTCTGTTAAGCTCTTTGTTGTTGTTTTGTTTTGTTTTGTTTTGGGTGACTTACCACTGAAACAGTATGAATGGGAATCCTTTTCCCCAAACCCTCTCCCAAGCAACTTAAGACAATCGCTTCCTTGTGAACCTTTCCAAAGAAATTGCATGTGCACACAACCACCATTTAACGTTCTTTTCTTTCTATTCAATGGTAGCAAAACACATTATTGTATACCTCCCTTTCGGTGTTTTCATACACTGTTCCAAGTCAGTAATTTCTTCCTTCTATTTTTTTCTATTTTTTTAAATGTATAGCATTTAAGACTCAGGCCACACCATATTTATGGAGGTCAAAGGACAGCTTGCAGGATACAGAACCCAGTCTATATTCCCAACAGCATCTTGTGCATGTTTTCTCCACAGTCCTAAACTGCTGAGTCTCCTTGCTGCTCAGATGTTGACGAAATCCGTCCATAATCTCCATTAAGTTGTAAATTTCTTCAACTTGTCTTTAGATTTTGCTTGTGGTAGTTTGGATATAAAGAAATGTTTATTTTCAGTCTAATTTGTGAATCTTTTCTACTGCTTCAAGATATTACATTAAAGAAAGTAAAAGCTTCCTTCTGTGTTATAAAAAATAATTAACTGTTTAGAGCTCTTTCCAGTCTGGCTCATTTAAAAGTCATCATCATGGAGGTATGATGTTTTTCTACCTAGTCATCCTAATGCCTTATGCACCAGATGAACAAGATGCTATTCATCACTGTCGCTTCTGGGCCCTTGCAGTCTTCTGCTCCACATGCAGGCCTCCCTCACAAACGACATTACTGTAGTGTACTGGCTGACATCTCATAAGCTGGACCATTTCTTTCCTTCATGAACTTCTTATTATATGTGTATTTCTGTATGAATCTGGGTATTAGTTTATTGAACCAGAAGGGCCTACAGCATTTTTTATTAGGGGTACTTACCTCCAATTTGCAATTGAGTAATATTACTTAAGAAACAACCCTAATGCCTGATAATTTTGTTGTGCCAAACGGTAAATATTCACACCTTAATTAAAGTACTCCTATTTCACATTCATATCTCCAGGTCCAAGATGATGGTCTTCCTCAAAGGTAATAGTTGCATTTCACTTTAATTAATATTCTGTACTGTCAAGAGCTTAATGAAAAATGTAAAAATGTCAAGAGTACTGGTAAAACCTGAGTTTCTCCACAGATAACAGAAACAGGGAACTACTCTAAGCTGCATTCTTGCCACAGAGGCAAATGTGCGGCATAGAGTACAGACGATCTGGAGAGGTCCTAAACCATCCAGTCTCCTACACGTACGTCTATCGGTTCCATCGTTGTGGCTTATTTTATAGACGGTTTTATAATTTTACATTCAAAACACACTGCTGGAAAGATGACTCGGGGGTTAAGAGCACTGGCTGCTCTTCCAGAGGTCCTGAGTTCAAATCCCAGCAACCACATGGTGGCTCACAACCACCTGTAATGGGATCTGATGCCCCCTTCTGGTGTGTCTGAAGACCGCTACAGTATACTTATATATAATAAATAAATAAATCTTTTTTTAAAAAAGGCACTACACATTGAAAAATCATGCCCACGTAACTCCAATATTACTATGCAATTATTAAATGTTTAGCATCCTTTTTGAGTAAGATTTTTTTCTTACTGTGTTTTAACTGAAGTAGAATTACATTGAATTCCTCTTCCTTTTCCTTCCTATCTCTCCCATGTTCCTTCTACTCTTAAGCCAATATCTTCCCACCCCCCCTTTTATTATTGTTGCATACATGTGCCTATATGTACATATATTATATATTATGTGTATGCACAAATATATAACCACCACCTGCTGAGTCCACCGTTTTTAGTCTGTGTGTATGTGGTCTAGACCTGACCACTGTGCCCTGGAGAACCAATCGAGCTCATCCCTGGGAAGAACCACTCTCCTTCTGGCAGTCCTCGTCGCGGTACTCTGCACCTTGCAATGTTTTGGCCCTGCTCACTCCAAGCTTCCTGTAACCTGCAGAAGCTATGACGTAGATGCATGCATTGGGGCTGGGGCCCCCACAATTCGCTGACCTCTTCGCTGCGTCTAAGTGTGTTTTCTGTGATGGCTTTCTCATCTGCTGCAGGGAGCCTTCTTTGATATGGGGTAGCTGCTACACCTATGCAGGAAAGGAGGCTCGTGCACCAGAGCATCCTTCATTATCATGAGAAATAGAAGCAAAGGAAATGATGGAGCAAAAAGAGAGAGAGAGATACTATATTTCACATTTTAGTTACCACCAGTTTCACAGGAAGATCTGGCATGCGTGAACATGTGCAAAAACAAAAATTAATATTTTTTTTAGCCATTTTGGCAGTGGCTGAGACAAGGCCTTGCACTGTTAGGCAAGCTCATTGCCTGAAGAACAATCACTTTTATAAAGAAGAATATTTCAACATTTTCCCATCTGGACTGACAATGCTTCCTCTAAGATCCAAATCCCAACACCAGGCATGAGACCATCTTTTTAGCTGCTGGTCAGAATTGTCCAAGAGACTCCCCAAATATTACAGGCTATTGTCACTGCCCTCGGGTTCCCCTCAGAAATGGTAGTTAAGGCCTGATTGGTGCAAATACTGTACACTTTAAAGGGGGCCCAGAGGCTCCTCAACTAGAACTAAGCTGAAAGCTTCCTCCCTTAGGACCAACTCTTCTGGTCCACAAGGTGTCATGCGAGCTTCTGAAGGAGGGATGTAACCACCCAACAGTCCTACCCCGCTCTATGAAATTCACAGTCTATGAACCACAACGATGACATGGTGACCCTGAGGATACATCAGTGGCTCGCATACCTTGGCAGTAACCAAGAGCTCTCTAATTAGACTTAAAACCCACACAACAGGAAGGAAAGCATGCCTGGTGTTGGTATGGAAACCTAGCCAACTACTCAGTTAAGTCATGGCTCTTAGAGGAGTATCTACAACCATCACTGTACTAAAACAGCATACTCCCTAACAACATTCTAAATATTTGTCCTTATCCCCACAGGGAAGTGTAGTCAGTCCTTCTCCTCATCAAGGGAACTTCACCTTTCAACAGAAAGACCATTACAGAAAACTGCAAGCACTCCAAATGCCAGCTGGTGGGGCTCAGTTTCAACAGCTACAGCTACAACACAACACCCTTGCCTAAGGCTAAGGCTCGCCTCTGCTCAAGTGGCGGCAGAAAGACCCTGAGAGCCAGCAGATCAAGGAGTTTGCTGTGAGGCTATGTCTCCTAGGAATGTCGGAAACCACGCCCATAAAGTCTTACCAATATGACTGCCTAAGCAGGAGCTGAACGGGGGCAACAACAGACGTGCTAAAGTGAGGGAGGCCTACACAAAGAATTACAGGCAACTAAAGAATGCTAAGAGCAGGAGAAATACCCTTTCCGGCAGAGAGAAAACACACTGGCTTTTCATACAAAAGGTCAGCCCTGAAAACATACAAATAATATACCAACTGAGTAGGTTGTACATACATACATACATACATACATACATACATGTACACACACATATACAGATATATATATACATATATGTGTATATATTCATATATGTAACAATGATTAATGAAAAGATCATGAATTTCAAAGAGAGCAAGAGGAGGTATATGGAAAGGTGTAAATGGAGGAAAGGAAGAAAAGGGTATGATGTAATTATAGTATAATTTTAAAAAATAAAATAGATATTTTTTACTTATAAGCCAAAAAACTTTTCCTTCCTTAAAAGAAAAGAAAAACATATTTCAATGGTGTACTGGCTAGTTTTAGGTCAACTTGACAGAAGCTAGAGTCATCAGAGAGGAAGCTATCTCTGTAAGTCCAGCAACAATGCACTGGCTTAATTAGTGATCAATGGGGGGTCCAGCTCATTGTGACTGGTGCTTACCTGGGTTTGTAAGCCACATGGAGCAAGCTAGTAAGCAGCACCCCTCCATGGCCTCCGCATCAGCTTCTGCCTCCTTGAGTTCCTGTGCTGACTTCCTTCGGTGATAAACAGTGATGAAAGTGTAAGCCAAATAAACCCGTTCCTCCTCAACTAGCTTTCCATCATGGTGTTTCTTCACATCAAATAAACCCTAACTAACACAACACTGAAACACTGAATTTTGTCTATCTCCTAGAATTTTAATAGTAAATGATCTAATTTCCAAACAGAAATGGGGCACCTGTCGAAGGGGCAGGGAAACATGGAATAAAATGTAACTTAAAGTGGACAAGGCCAACTTGTGAAAGGCTGATAGTCAGCAGTAAGAATCTTCCCCTCAGAAATAGTGAGCAATCAGTAAAAGATCGTAAACAGAGAAAGGACATTCTCCTGCATGCATTTTCAACACCTGGTCCCGAGAGAAGACAGTTCACTGGGGAGCAGCGAGGACTGAGCATTAAAAGGCTCTAAAGGGAACCCACTGTCACCACTGGACTTAGGGAAGGTAGCAAGACTGATGTCAAAGAAAAATGTCGCCAAAAAAGATATCAAGGGAGGGGAAAATAGAAATGGTAAGGTAGTGATAACTTCTGGTTTGAACAACCCAGTGGATGACACTCACAGAACCAGAGAACAAGCAGGAAAGACGGATTTGGAGGAAACAGTTAACCAGGAATCACAAACGCACTAAGTAAAGAAATACAGTGAACAGTTTTGGACTCTGGGAGTCTTTTGCTCAGGAAAGTAAACATTTGAAGCAGGCACATGATTTCTTGAGAGGAGATTGGAACTGAAAAGGGCTCAGGAAAGTATATCCAAGTTGGGAGCCTTACTGAGAGGGCCAGGGTTGCCAGGAAGTAAGATAAAAATCAGAAAAGCTTGGATTTAGGGAATTCACAGAGAAGACTGCATCGCTAGAGTAGTCCTGTAACTCAGCAGTCTTGTGGAGACCTGTCAGAGTCTCACAGCAAGCTGAGAAAGTCCCACCACCTTCAGTGACAATGGCACCTCTATGGACTCGGTGGAGAGGAGGAGCATGGAGTAGAACAGCAGGGCAGAAGAGAAAATATGAGGCGAGTGTGGTAATTCAGAAACTTAAAGACAAAAATTTTAAAAAAGGATATTGAGAAAAAATAATGGGGTTAGAAAGGCTTGGGGTCAAAGAAATAACCTGTTAATACTGAGGAATGAGCCTCGTGTGTTAAGCACATGCTCTACCCTTGAGCTATATCCCAGCCCAAGGAAGACTGCCCAATCTCAGAGATTTTTGTCATTTAAGTGTTATTCATGCACGACAACAGAAAGAGAAAAATAATCCTCCTTTCAACAGTGCCCTGGAATACAGGAAGCAAACAGGCAGTGCTGAGTTCTAAGGACGATCTTGCAGTGGTGTCGAGAGTGCGGAACTATCCTTCAGTGAATTCATAAACTAAGAAAACCACCTCCTCAGCAGACACAGGGGAATTCATTTAGAAGATCTGCTCACATCTGACCCACTAGGGGATTTTTAGGACACTCACATCAAAACAGACCATGGAATTTAAAATTCACATGGCCAATGTTCGCTCACTAACCTGTAATACACTTTGTCAACATAATCAGGTGAGAATATGTGCTTCCAGTGCGTAAACTTCCTGTGATCTGTCTATGAAATAAAGGTTTCTGACATACCCCCCCAAAAAAAGATGACTGTACGAATGGCTTAGCTATTTACACCCCTTGAGGATCATACACGACACACCTAATGGTCTTGTCTTGAGGCAACAGATATAACAGACTGCCCTCCTAATTGCTCCCTGGACACTCTTAACACCACGTGATCCTGAGATATAGATTCCTATAGGAAACTCGCCTTAAAGGAAAAGATAAATATCTGGACATCCTTCCTAAAGAGATACAAGTGCTGATAATTACCCAAACACTAACAATCAGGTAACAAATACTAGCTAATATTCCTAATAATAAAATAATCTGAATAAAAGTCACAGGTAAAAGTGTTAGCAAATGATTTCAACCCCACTGTACAATAAATTTGTAAACTTATGGTTGTGTTACAAAATAGTGTCAACTTTCAAATTCAATAGTAGAAGTTTTATTTCTAAGGACTGTTTTTATACCTTCAAAATAAACACAGAAGGCTGGAACCACCGTCGATTTTAGAGTTTAAAAAAAGAAGAGAAGGAAATGTTATAAACTAAAAGAGTGGTGAACTCCACAAGCCAAGTATAGCAGCTCACACCTGCCCTCGGTACTTGGGAGAATGAGGTAAGATCAGGAGTCCAGACCAATCATTGGCTATGTTAAAAAACAAACAACCAACCTGTCCCAAAAAAACTAAAACAAAAATAAAATCCAGGAAAGGCAAGGAGATTTATACACATATAGATATGTCTTAAAAAAAAATAAAACAATCTCTCACAGTAAAATCTTTCCAGTGTCCTAAACCCCTCCAGGTGACAGCACCTGCAGATATTTCACTCCCCTCTAGGGGCAGAGCAGAGGTGGGAACTCAAGCCACCAATGTCTGCTGAGCTCCTACTCAGTACCACTGTGATTCAGCACCCTTGTGACCTACAAACCTGTACCAAACAGTGGGGGGAAAAGTAAAAACAAAATTCATCAAACAGAAAATGTGAAAAATTACAAACATTTTAGCTTTCATGAATATCCCTAAATGTTCATGGTAAAACTTACTTTTGCTATAAATATGGAGAAAATGCGAAACAGTCCAGTGCGGTAGTCAGGGCAGAAACTAGTAGGCAGCTTGGCACTGCAATGTGGAGTACCATAAAAACACCCAGATGCCCTTTAGCCCCACTTCCCACCCTGGAAACCTAAGAGCAAACATCACAAGCCGGACACAGCGATAGGAGGGAGGGTGGTACCTAATGAGACGAACACTGCCTGCCGTCAAGGAGAACACTCAGAAGACAGCTACGGCAAAGACAGCGGTTACATAAAATAAGGTAAACCCACTGCTTATTAGTCATTAAAATAATTACAGCATGTATAACATAAAAAAAAGTCTTAGTCTGCTCTAAACCAACAACTGGATGGAACAATGTACAAATAATGAAGCCCTTTAATGCCCAGAAAAATATAACCGTAAGAAACAATACATTAGTGACTATGGTTAAGTAACAAGGATATAGAATGACTTTTTTTCCTATCTTGCAAAGATGTTGTAACATGATTTCTTTATTTTTATTAATTTAATGACATTTTCAAAAAGTTCACAAGGTCGTCACAAATATAAAACGTTAAGAAAGACTAGATTAGGTATGTATATGCAGGCCACAGAGAAGACCAAGAAGTTGCATGTCCTTTGAAACCTTCCACAGAAAGAAAAGTGTTGGTGCAACAAGGCCACCTCACACAGCTGCTCAGGCTCCAGGATCCTCACTTGGAAAGTATATGCACGGACTGGAAGCTAATCTGGGTCTTAGACGTCATCCAGGAACTCATGTCCTTATGGAGAAGGAGGCTCTGCAATCTAGATCCACAAAATTTGACTTTTATTGTACTTACCACTATTGGGGGCAGGCACCAGCCAAGTGTGTGTGTGTGTGTGTGTGTGTGTGTGTGTGTGTGTGTGTGTGTGTGTGTGTGTCTGAAGACAATGTGCAGGACTATTTGAGAGTTTGGCTTAGCAGAGTCCTGTGGATAATCCGTTTGCTTTGTGTGCCCTGGATGGAACTGCTCTTATCACCAACCTGCTATCACAAAAGGCCTCCAGTCTGGGATGCAATCGAATGACACCCCTCCCCCCCCGGATCATGTTGCCTACGTGAGATGCAAGGTGGTCAGCCCTCTGTGGGAGATCTGGCATCAGGAGAAGCAAACGAATGGGAATGTGTCTTTACTTCAAGCATAATTTCTGCCCTGGCTGTATGAACTTCAGTAATTCACCTCAACTTATTCGTCCATCCCCACATCTGAGACACACAAAGGCTTGCTGAGTGTGAAGTAGTGTGTGTGTGTGTGTGTGTGTGTGTGTGTGTGTGTGTGTGTGTGTGTGTGAAGTAGGATAGGAGGCTAGAGTGAATTCCCGATATGTACTGTATTCATCTAGTAGCATTTCACCTGCGATGCACTATGAAATCAACACATATTCAGCGGGGGTTTTAGTGATGTGATGTCCCCTCTATAGATTGTGACTTCTGCCTCTCATTCTAAGACATGAAGACTCCCAACTTTAACAGGAAATGCTGGATCTTGGTGAGCTAAGCATCTCATTCTGTAAGAGAACTTATCCTTTAGGTCAATCACAACTATCTACTGCAGAACTAGCTGACTGGAACATAGGGTCAAAGTCAATGCATCCTTTCTATGTTCCAGTCAGTGAGCACTGTGTGCTAACCACCATTTTGTAGAACTAAAAGTTCATAAAGCCTTTACAATAAATAAATGTATTATACTATATCATGGGCTAGATTTGACTACTCCGGGACTCAGGTTTATGTGACTTAAGTTCAAGTTAGAATTTTTTGATTACTTTGAGAAGCTCTCAGATATTTTAAGTATCTTACAAGGTATCGTTGATGTTGGACACCCCTGTATCATCTGTTTATTTGAGTGGCAGTTGGTGATTATTGTGACTAATGAGATGTTAAGTTTCTCCAATTGTATACCTCCCCACCTGTATGTGAGTGAAAACCAAAGCTGTCAGAGGAGAAGGGCAAACATAAAGGTTAAAATTAATGATCATTTAATGACATTAGTTTTTAATGTTGAAAATTCTAGATTGTCCAGATTCCTCGGTAGGTAGAAATGCTTATTGTGCAAACTTCACAACCTGAGTTCAATCCCTGGAACCTGTATTTTTCTAGAATTTATTAAGTATTTACTTAAAATATGACAAATTGTCCATCTTGAGTCTAAAAGAGAGCAGAGTTCTCCCATACACGGCTGAGCTGTTCCCATACAAAGCCTCACTGACTCCACACAACAGTCCTGTGGAGTTGGTACAAACAACCTGACATCGTATCTGTGGGGACAAGATCAGTCAGTCAGTGACTGGGACCTGAAGCCAGAGGAGCATGCACCTACTACACGCCATGCACAGCCTCTATTCTTTTAAGGGGTTTGATACCAGAAAAAGCTTAGACTTCGGAATTGATCCAGACTCAAACCTAACTGCACAGCTCAATGATCAGTCTGGGAAAAACACAGATCTTACTTTTCTCAATACCAACAAAAATAGAAACGTGAGCATATCTGTGTCAAGTACTACGCTCACAACTGTCACCCCAGCTACTCTAGGACGCTGAAGCACTCTCGGGTTTAAGGCCAAACTAGTTCACCTAACAAGTCCCTACTTCAGAGGATGGGGGTGCAGCTGTTTGGTATCTGAAGCCCTGGCGGAGGTCTCCACAGTGCCATAAAACACTTAAGGAGTAAGCTAAATAAATATGAGCACAGTTTCTGTGTCCTCGTGGAATGGTTGTAAGGAGCAAACATGATTCTTAGAAAGCAGCGACTGAGAGATTTCCACAGAGTTCGGTGATCACAGTCAGCAGTAGCAGTGACTCCTCAGGGGACAGTGACACATTTGGGGCTTTGGCCCCATACCAAGTGGCCTTGAACTGTTCTCAATGAGTTTCTGAATCTCTTTTTCTCACTGTCTAATGATCTCTACTCTCAGACTGTCACTTAATCAAGCCCTGCCCTCAGTCACCGGTCCCTCTTCTCTTTTGCTTTTACTGTTCTTTCAAATGCACTATAAACTTGAAAAGCACACAGCCAGCCTTCCTACTTCTACAAAGAACATACCAGGTTCTCAGAAAGGATTCTGAGTCCTAAGTAATTAAAAGAAAAACTTCTAACATGTAAGCATCATCCGTCTAATCTCTACCTTTCAAAGTTCTCTATTTATATGGCTTCTCATATAGGCTTCTTTATATCTATACTAAAGCTATAGATAGAGATATGAAAAAATCTTAGACCTACATATAACCTTGGTCTTGCTGGAACTCACTGCTATGATTTTTCCCCCAAACCAGCTATACAAGGGTAAAACAGTGAGCATGGACTCATTTACACTAGACTGCTCAAATAACCACAGAATAAAAGTATTCTTCTCCCTGGATTCACAAAAGGCTAGAACTGACTAGCAACGACATCTAGCACATGGCACGTTTGAGGGTTGGGGTACCGTACGGAAAAAGAACTAGGATATCTGGGCACATGTCCTCATCTGAAACACAACAGCTGAGCTTACGAACAAATGTGGAGATCAGACAGAACCCTCCTGTTGGCCATCCACTCCCAAGCTATTTACATGCATCTCTGGCAAATAGCAGAGAAGACCGACTCTAGCCTTTTAGGGGTGAAGCCATTAAGCAAAGCAAGCTTAGGTTCTGAGAACCACTAAGTGGTAGAAGAGAGTATGACCACTGTTCACCATGGAGGCCAGTACTCATGGACGGATGAGATATCAAAGCCCACAATGGAAGGGGAAAGGGAGGTAGGCACTCAGAAATGGAAGAAGACCTGACGAATCTGAACCACTGGGTAACCTTCAGAATGCTTACCCATTTTAGAAACTGTCATTTTTCAAAATGTATCACTATTATTCACTCAAGAAGCTGGTCTACAAAGTGTAGGAGAAGGGGAAATTTCATGCTTTTAACTTCCAACTTATTGTTGTTATCTAGTTTTGTGGGCGTGACATTTTACATTGAAACTTTTATACATAATTTTGTTGACTAATGATGAAATACAAACCGTACAGACCATGGGTAGCAAACTTTTCTGTACAGAACCCAGACGTAGTTGAGGTTTACAGACAACAAAGTCTCTGGCAACTACTTTAACGCACGGACATGAAAGCATTCAGAGAATTTGTAACTGATATGGCCTGAATGCGAAGTGACCCCCCAGTATGATGGTATGAGGAGACTGAGAGCTTCCAGAGGACAAGTAGCACACAAGTAGAATTAGTGTCCCTTCTCAAGAAGGCACAAGAAAGAGCCTTCAGCACATCTGCAGCCATGTGAGTTCTCCCGTAGGAGGCGCCCTCTGCTAAAATGCCCCCTCGGGGCTCCCAACCTGCAGGCACACTGACCCTGGAACTTCCAAGGAAGCCCTTCCTGACCTCCAAACCGAGAGACAGATTCCTATTGTCCTTAAGTCACTCAGCATTTTGTTAAGCGGCCCGAAGGGACCATGCTACCAATGAGCAGGGAATGCTCCAGGACAGCTTGCTTATGGTTCAAAACTTGGTATTTCATAGGAGTTTCACATATCAGAAAATAGTTTTCTGTAATAATTTTTCTAACCACTCTAAAAAAAAAGAAGAAAAGAAAAGAAAAGAAAAGAAAAGAAAAGAAAAGAAAAGAAAAGAAAGAAAAGAAACCATTCTTAGTTTTCAGGCTACACAAAAACAGGTGGCAGGCCAGATTTGACCCACGCCCCACAAATTTTATGATTCCTGATGGATACAAATTAATATTCAAAAATGAAAACACATAAACCACCAACTGCAAATTTTAATCACTATCTTACCTTCTAATCTAAAGGGAACAGTTGGTTTTGTATTCAGAAATAGAAACTATGCTGTACAGGCTATTCCAGAGCCCTAGCCGCTGAAGTCAATAGCAAAAGCGGTAAGTGAATCTTTGTCTTTTAAATTTAAAATATCTAGCCTTCAAGAATGGCTCAGACAACGACACCTCTCATTAGCTTAGTTTTGTTTTTCCCTTTGTCTGGTTTTATATGGCAGGACCTATGGATTCCAGGCTGGCCTCAAACTCATGATCATGTCCTCAGCCTGGCAATTACTGGGATTATAGGTGTGAACCATCATGCCCAGCCCACACTGAGCATTTTTAGGTCTATCCTGATATCTCGGTTTTCTCCCCAACCTCAACAAGTCAATTAACCATTAAGTCATTTGGGTCAGTTAACATTAAACTATTTCCTGAAGCTTCACTAGAATATACTTGCTGGTCTAAAACGTTCAGCATCCAGAAGAGAAACTATATGGGAAATGTGTGCTGTTTGTTGTTTTATCCTCTAAATATATTAGTAATTCCATTTGTACAGTTCTTTCTCACACAAAACATACAATAATCATGTCCTAGACCATTCAAGTTTGGCTTCCTAATACTGGGCAAAGAATCTTTCCACTCCTTTTTTATACATTGTAATTATTTGTTTGCCTCAAATATTTATGGTCTCTGAGTAAGTGCACAGGAAGCTCCCTGTAACCTAAGGTATCTGTAAAACTACTGCACTGGCTTAAGAACAGTGTTTTGCAAGTGGTGATTCAGTCATGATTCACTCACAGGTCAAAAAATCAATGCTGTTGGTCACACAAAGCATTTTCTAATGGAACTGGGGAAATATTAAGAACATCAGTGAGCCTGGCATGTTTTAAGGATTAAGTCTTTTCTTATGAAGCTTTTTTTAATTAATAGTTTTGTGTGTGTGTGTGTGTGTGTGTATGTGTATGTGTGTATGTGTGTGTATGTGTATGTGTGTATGTGTGTGTATGTGTATGTGAGTGTGTGTATGTGTATGTGTGTTTGTATGTGTATGTGTGTGTTTGTATGTGTATGTGTGTGTTTGTATGTGTATGTGTGTGTGTGTGTATGTGTGTGTGTGTGTACTCTGTTGTGATGTAGCTTCTTGCTTTGAAGCAAGACTATCTAAAAACAGCCTGAAATGACTGCCACACCTAAGCAGACTTAAATAAAAGACAAGCAGTCCTGAGACCTGAGATAACACATGAGAAGACAGCATCACTTGGCAGCTCCCCCCAACATCTCCCACCCCCACCCCCCCACACACACAGAGCCCTGGGTTAAAGTGTGCTTCTAGGGTGGTATACCTGGTAGCTGCAGAACCTTTAGGAGGTGGAGCCCACTGCTACGCTAAGCCTTTGGGTCACTGCTGGTATGCTTGGTGTGCCCCAGGGGATTGTAGGACCATAGTACTTTCCTGGTTGTCTGTCTCTTTCTTATCTGACTTTAGGTGAGTCTGCTCCACCATGCGTTCCTGCACAAGCCCAAAGCCACAGAGCAAACAGAACATGAACTGAAGCTTTTAAAACCAAGCATTCTTGGCCATGACATAGCCCTGCGCTCTACCACAGGAACCATCAAGTAGGCCCAGAGGGCCAAAGTAAGTAGATATGGCCAATCTTAGACTGGAACCTCCAAAGCTGCAGGATAAAATTAACCTGTCATTTTCATAATTATCTCCAGGAACCCTTTTTACAGCAACTCAAAGCTGACTACCACAGTGACACAGAAAATTCTGGAAGGCTTGACCTTAACCACAAAAGCCAAGGGAGGAGAGGCACAGAGAGGTAGCAGGAAACCAAAGAGCTGACATTCTCTCTCAAAACTTTCTCTAGTGTAGAAAAGCAACACAAAACAAAAAGTAAATAACCTCAAAGTTAGGAGATCGGTGTACCTTTGACCCTCCCACTTTTACAAAGTTATGTGTGAACAGGTAAAGAACTGGAGAGCACTAGGAAATGAGGTTGGAAAGCTTCCTACAGAGCCTGGGGGTTTACTCACTCCGCTGATCCAGACCTAGCAATGCATGACAGATACTGTATAACAAGAAAGGGGTTTGGTGTCCACCTAAACTACCTATTTGCATGTCTGAAGATACTACAAGAGAATCATATCATAGCTACTTAGTTTAGGGCTGTCTATTTGCTTTCTAAAATCTACTTGTGTTAAAATCTCACGGTGAATTCTATTTTTAATATAATTTTTCACTGTCTTCTTGGAAATCTTGCACCATATTTCCTGCAAAGGGAGTATTCTTAAGGATACAGAGGTAAACACCCTAATTAAAGGTATATTGGAGTAACAGGTCACTCTATGTTTAGACTGAGTTATTTCAAAGATATTACCCTGAGTCACATAAAAGCCACAGCCTCATTTGAACGTAATATGGTGTTCCTGAACCGTCTAAGATCTACCATCCCAACTATTTTAAGGTCCTTTTTCCCTAGTTTATGACTTCTTACAAACAATAATTTGTATTCTTGGCCTTAATAAAACAGAGCATTCTTTAGAGCAGGGTGATTACTTCCTTCGTAGGTACATAAGTTACTTAGAACAGAAGCAACTACTTCTCAGGACAACAAGGGAGTTAGAGCTGGAACAGTGGCCCGGAAGGCCTTAAGATCATTTTGGCAACTCTCCTCATTTTAAAATAAGACAGACTTTTCTCCAAGTGACCTAAAGGAAGCCCTGGTCACCAGTCAGATGGAGGCTCCAGCTTTCCATAGAGTTCCTTTTTTTTTATTTTAAAATAAGGGCAACCGACAGTGTTGCACTTAGCATACACATTGCAGAGTGGGCAGCTGTTAGGTACTGGAAAGTGAGTCCTCTCCCTGAGCTCCTAAGGTCTTTTCCTCCCTGCCCAAGGAGAGGAGGGAATTGTGTTTATGTGCAGCTCTACAGCGGTTAATGCTGGAATGCCTTAAACACACCTAGGGATTAAAGGCCAGGGGGAAATCAAGGAGAAACAGAAGCCGAAACCTCCCCATGGGTTGGCTACAAAATCAGTGATGGCCTGAAGAGAGGTGTTCCAGAGAAACCAAAGGAAAAGTAAGTGATAAACAGGCAACTCACAGGGGCTGGGGATTTAGCTCAGTGGTAGAGTGCTTACCTAGGAAGCGCAAGGCCCTGGGTTCGGTCCCCAGCTCCGAAAAAAAGAACCAAAAAAAGAAAAAAAAAAAAAAAAAAAAAAAACCAAAAAACAGGCAACTCACTAGAAACACTCATTTGAGGTGCTCATCAACAAGGAGAAAAATCCGACCACCAGACACATCCAAAGAGGAGCCAAGGGTGAAGGCTGTACACACTGCCTGAACTCATGCTCCAGCTCTGCCGTATGTACAGTAGCTGACGGGCCTCAGTCCCCACGTGGGTAATGATAAAAGTGGCACCTGGACTTAGTCTGCCAACTGCGTATTCCAGACTGCCCTGCCGACGGTCTTCCTGGTTGGCTCTATCTGTGGGAACAGCAGCAGGGTACTGGGAGATGAGGAGGGAAAAGACTCTGGTTCCTGTTTCAGGTGTTACCGTGGTACCCACAGGCACCGCGGGAAGAGCAGAAGATGGCCC
Organism: Rattus norvegicus; assembly: GCF_021556685.1. Classification (NCBI taxonomy): domain Eukaryota; kingdom Metazoa; phylum Chordata; class Mammalia; order Rodentia; family Muridae; genus Rattus; species Rattus norvegicus. Next base: position 41,070,139 of record NC_141535.1, read on the forward strand.
CGGCATCATCTGTGATGGTTTCTAAGCAGCAGAATCCGAGGTCTGAGGCAGGTCACTCAGTACTTGTCTGGCCCTCCTTCTTTTGCTCCTTCAGATCACCTATGCAATGTTCTCATTCACACAAACATACTTTAAACCTATTTGCTGACCCAGCATTAACTTCTCACCACTTTCTCCCTCAGCGCCTTCCAAATGCATGGCAACCAAGTCTCTGTATTAAACCCTTGCTGCTCATGCCCGGTGCTTCTTTCACAGGCAGACTGGACACCACTAACACATCTTTGGAGATTGTTCTAATACGATGAATTTTAAAAGTACTTTTTTGATCACTGCCTGGCACCTACAAAGTAGGTTGTAAAGATTAACAGTTCATAGTCTACAAACTACGTAAGCTAGGAGCTGAGAGCAAGCTGTTAAAGGAGAAATGACAGTGCTTCCTGAATCTGCCATGCGATGGCACTAACAACCAGGGACAGCTCAGTAACCCCTCAACTAGGAAGAGCCAAAATAGACCAAGAACAGGAAGAACGAAAAACTCAAACTCTTCAAAAAACACAAAAGCCATCCATCTCCTACAGTCACAAGTCCCTGTAAAGAATTCCCCGGATGCAGTGAAATTATGCGGTTTTCATAAACGTGTATATATTCCATTAGGAAAACTATTATATTCCAAGTTTTTAATATTACAAACACCTCTTAAAGCACTCTAATTGAAATACTGCTTCATTTTAAAGCATAGTAACTAGATATGCCACTTCTAAACCTGTTTGCCCAGAGCTTGGGCCTTGTGTCTCAGGACTACTCATCACTACACCAAGGTACACACCACCCCTTGAGGTCCTGGGTCCCCTGGCTTTTCCTGGGGTTCAGCGCTGGTGAAGGCTGACAGGAAGAGGAGAGAAGCCAGGATGACTTTCCCTTTCTCTAGTTCCGGCGGCGTTCCCACAATCCTACCTCCTGGCACGTTACCGCCTTGCTGTGGATCTTTGGGTGGTTACCATTTTATCTTGCCTACTTTGTGTGAGCAATCAAATTCAGTGAATTCCTGTTCTCTAAAATCTGGATTGAGGATTCAGATTCCTTTTCTGTGTGAACACCGAACAGTTTATATTGGGCCAATGGTAGTGCTAATATTTAAATTACTTGGAAGACATTAAAATCCCAAGGTGCTGGATCCCAGCTTCAACTTTCCAGTCAGTACTTACATGGCAAAGACATATGTCTCTATCGTATGTCTAACCAAATCCCAGGGGATGATGAGCCCGCTGATCCAGGGACCACAGTGAAAGCTACTACAGAAGAAACTACCTGCTGGTCTGTCTCCCTGATGTGTTTAATCCGATGCCAAATGCACTTTTAAATTCAGGGAAAATCCATTTATCTGTCTTCAAACAAAGAGAAAATGGGGGTGGAGAGAGGAGGGAGAAAGGGAAGAAGGCAGGCAGGATGGCAGAGAGACAGCTTCCTTTAATTACCATAAATTCTAGTTTGTTTTAAAGGGAAACATTTTAAATATATTTTTAGCACTTACTCTACATTCTGCCTAGAAATAAAAAACTTTAAATACCAACTCATTGAACTTCCTGTGAAAATAAAAAGTAATAATTAAGCCCAGATTATTAGCAAACACTTGGCCAATAAAGTGATCATTCCCCATCCTTCACATAGTGCATCTGTCTTACAAATTTAAGATCGAAAAATTGTCTCAACTTAGACGGAAACTAAAATGAAGACCCAGTGTCTTGGACTGAAGTTTAAAGTATTAAGTTGCTAAAAAGTCAACTTCAAATATGTAAGAAAACCATGACAATCAAAGTGCTTAGTATCAGATCAAAATGTCTATATAATTAGGTGTGATCCACATATGTAATTTTAACTTTCTATTAGCCATATTTTAAAATTTAAAATTACGCGTACATTTAACACAAAATGTTACTTCACTTAAGTCATAAAGTAATTCTTTTTGTTGTCTTCAAATTTAAATCTTCAAAATCTTATGTGTACCATTTCAACTCTAGCCTGCCACATGCCAATGTCCCACACGGCTGGCGCGTGCACATGTCAGGGCTCGATGGTGGCACATGGCTGGTGACTATAGACAGAAATTCATGTCTCTCTCCTGACTACTTCAATAACCGGCACAGTGGTAACAACTAGTTTACCCACACATTATTTGTGAATTATAATTTTAAGAATTTGAATCCTTAATGTTTCTAGTTTCTTAAAAAAACTCTCAGGTGACATTTTGACTGCGGCATCTGTAGCCTATTACTGTAGTTCTTTAACTTCCCTCAGGAGGATCACATCGTAAACATCACACCACAAACAAGGGAGCTCTCATCACTGCATTTCACTCCAAGTCCCAAGGCCAAGCCCCATCTCTGCTTGCTTTCTCTAGCCCAGGGGAGGAGTGAGCAGCCACTACAGGTCTCTGTGGCTCCCTAGGTAAGGAATTCTCACCTCCTGGGCTTGTGAACAGGGAGCTAGCTAGGTCCTACCTACCAACCTCCATCTCCAAGATGAGAATCTGATCCTTTGGTAGGGAAGGTTGGCCAGCTGATACCATTCAATAACAGCCCAGAAAACTCACCTGTGGAGCTAGCAGGAATTTTTATTTTTTAAAAAAAAAGGTCACATTTTATGTGATTCAAGTATTACTTTAACACTCAATTAAAAAGAGAAAGGACAAATCAATTTAAAGTACCAGCGCCTTTGATTCTTCATGATCCATGAGAACAGACAGAATATATAGCCTAACAAAAGATCTTACTTGCAGTGGAAAGCCAAAATACAGGTGTCACCTTTAATAAATATAACTGATAATCAAAACGAAGTCCAGGAATGGAGCACGGATCAGGTCAGTGTAAGGAGCAGCTGGGAACACAGAGGCGTGGTATTCTGGGCAAATCCCTAAACCACCCTTAATATCTGAAAGCCAGAGCATGCCTGTGCACTCCAGAATCCACAGATGTATAGTTTAAATTATGCCCTAAAGAAATGTAGGGGGATTGAGATGGTACCTGTAAAACAAAACAATTTCTGAATCCTCAAAAATAATGGACTGTTCTTTCACTTACCAGCAAGTGGGTTTTCTTCTGCAAATAAAACTCTTGCCATAAGCGTAACTGTGCTTGTGTGTATGTGTCGGTGTAGCGAGGTAATTACATACCTCTGAGGCCTAAGTACATCTGGTGTCACATCGCACCTTAGCATACAGTTATTTCATTTTGAGCCATTCACTCTAGAGAGTAATTACTCATCCCATAACTTGGTCATAAAAAGCAGAGCTCACTCAATGTTCCAGAGACTGTACAGCGGAGGTGGAATTTTATATGGTACTTGTGTAAATCAGATCATCAAAACAGTAAAAAGTGTTAAAATTATGGCAAGTTATATAGACTTCCGAAGCTTTTAACTTGTAACCAGACCACACCGAAAGCTGCAACCACCACAAATGACCCCGCTGGAGAGCAGAAAAGTTGAAAGCATGGCAACTTACTAATTTGAGAAGATACAGGGAAAGCGCAAAAGCTGAGACCGGATGTTACCTAGAAAGACCCATCTAATCTTCCTCTCCTGACAACAAGGACATTTGCTGAAAACAAGGGAAACCCAAGGCTTGCTGTGTTAGTTTGGCAGAACTTTAAGGCTGTAATCTGATAGCAACAGAGTGACCAGGGCAATGAGCCTCTGTCAGCTCAGCGGAACTGCTCCCAACCTACAATGCCCAGAGTCACTTCCCCACAGCTCGGCTGTGAGCACCAGCGCTTCTGTTAGACAGAGCTGCTTGGAGCATCTTCTCCAGACACTGCTACATGTGTCCTCCTGAAAACCACGCTCTAATGAAAGAGGAAATGGGACTTCCTTCAAGCCAAATTTACAGTGTCACTCATGTTAACTGAAACTACTCTTTTTTCTGTTAGGTCTAACGAAGGACAGAAAATATCTTCAGCACAGTTTCAGCTACAAGGAGCAAAACGGTACTACATCATGCATGGGCCATATAACCACTACTTTGTGTAAAGATGGCTGCCACAGCAAATTCAGAAGTCTGGAGACACTCTTCGAGCCGTGTTAGATAAGCATTAGGAACAACCCTCAAAGACAATTCTACCTGACACTTGGTGCTCCTCAGAGTGCAGGTGCACCACAGAGTGCCTGGCGCTGCTGCACGAGGAACTGGGCATCCCAAACACAACAAAATGCCTTCTCAAGTGGGTAGGGACACTAAAACCATGCTTGTAACACAAAACTGGCACTCCAAAAGTGGAGAGATTTATACAAATTTCAAATAAAAGCTGACCCAATCCTGACCCCCACCCCACCACACAATAAGACACTAGGAAAAGATGAAGTTTTCCCCAGACTACCTCTAACAGTAGTACTTTCTAACAGAGAGAACTCAAGACAGAAGATGCTTGGCTAGGACTTCTTACATCCATCACTGTGGCCTGCTACTCTTCTGTATGATTAATGAGGGAGAAAAGATTAAAATGATGGGGTGCGGGGAGAGTGAAAAGGAAAAGACAAAAAAGTACACTACTCCATGCAGACTGGAATTGGCCCCCTGCCCCCTGCATATGGCACTATCACGGGGAGCTGTCTACTCTGACCAAGCAGAACTGCTCCTCAGGAGAACTTCAGGAAAGAGAAAGGAAGTGACCTCTGAGCTCCAGCAAAGAAAGAGTGCTGCCCTTCCCTCAGACCTCCCATTCTGGAAATGGAGCTGTCTGCTCTTTCCAAAGGTGTCAGTTTCTCAAAGCATATATAATAAAACCTGCATGCCAATGCACCCAACGGTGGTAAGGTCCTTACTATGGGCAAAGAGTAGGGAGCGCTCATCAGCTAAGGAAGTCTAACAGCAGTGGATGCAAATACACCTTCTGTGGAAGCTGGGAGTCCTCCAAGGGACTACAAATATAAAACATGGAAATACCTTTCAACGTCATGTTCTTCATGTGAGAGGGGTAGGATAAGGATAGATGAGGCAGTGCCTCCTTCTGGACAGTGAGAAAAATAGTTCCAGGGCAAAACACCACTTCTTTCTTTCATTAAATCAACAAGTTTACTGAGATCCAACTATGTGCAGCTAGGGCGCAGGGCTAAAACACACACATACACACAGACATACATATACACACTTTCTGCATTCATGGACCTTACAATCTAAGAGGAGAAATGGGAGGGAAGAGACCACCAAAAACAAAAAACAAAACAACAACAACAAAAACATCATTAAGGTTTCAAAGGAAAGATTTTTTTTTTTTTTGCCAGATTTCAAACAAGAGGACAAGAGAAATATTTATGCAAGAGGCAGATGAGGATCAGGGGAGGGCCATGCTGTGACTCGTGGTACTATGAGCAAAGGAAGGCCACTTAAGGTTCCAAAAAAGGTAAATACAAACAGCATCCTACTGGCTATGATACATGCAGAATCTAAGAGTTGATCTCCACCTGTTCGAAGATTATATATACACATTCATTTTGTGTTGTGTGTGTGTGTGTGTGTGTGTGTGGTCTGCTCTTACATAATCATGAATATACACAAGTACAGAGCAACTTAAGTTTTAAAGACCTTTGTGGTATAAAGTCATTCAGAAAAGCCACTAACAAGTCAGCAAAAGGAAAAGGCATTAACCTTATACAGGTAGAAAAGACTGTGGAGGCGAGATCCCAGGTTCCATCTCATGGCTTTCCAAAGCACAGACATAAAGAACAGCCAACAGAATTGGAAAAGCAGTTGCCAGAGCAAAAGCAATCCAGGAAAGAGGTACAACCAAGACAGACCGGCAAATGAAGTGGGTGGTCACTCCACTTCTGGATAGCAACCCTGTTGTGAGGCAAGCTTTGGGATACACCAATACAGTTAAATTCTTGCTCAAAACCACCTCTGGGAAATCCTATTGTACTTCAAAACTAAGTCTTAAAAATCTCAAGGGAAAGTCATCAGTATTCTGTAGACGAGTTTAACAAACTAGTCCTGTTAACTAGCCAATGTAGCTTCAAAATGTGCAAGATCTTGCGGATGCCTTGAAGTTGTGAGTGCTTTTGGAAGTCATCACTGGGAGGGGTTGTCAAAAGACTAAGTTTAGTTTTTCAAGTTGTGTTTGGATTTCCTTTGAGCAGTGAGGGGAACTCGATCACACCTTGAGGCTGTTCTAAAACTCAGTTCTCCTGCTTTAGCCTACCTGGGTATGACAGTCTATAAAAAGTGAAATATCAAGTAAAAGGGCAAAGGTTCTCTTAATTCTACAAAGGCATACACAATGCCAAGGATCTCCTGGGCAACCCACAAATACTGTTCTGCATGGGGGATGAGCCAGGTTTGTCCTATGCAAAGTTGTAACCTTCCAATAAATGAACTGCTTTCAGACTAGCTTTTGGGTCAGTGCTAGAGCAAAAAGCTTCTCCAACCACGCTGGGGGAGGGGGAACTTTATACAACAGTCTAGTACCAAAACCCAACCATCGATCCAGTATTCATATTCTTACTGAAAATACATTAAAAGACTAAGTCACAGCAACACATACTCAGAAAACTGAAGAGAAATAAAAACTTGGAACTTTTCTTTTTTCACACATACCCCAGGCCTGGCATATCTTCTATCATTCATTCAAATAACAGTTTTGATGTCTACTATACACACCCTGACTAATACTATTGATGGTTGGCTGTCCTGTCACCAGCAATTTTTTTTTCAAACTACCAGATTCATCATTCATTAAGAAGATTTTTGTCCAACAGCAAACTCAAAGGACCTCAGAACCACATGTGGCGGAATATTTTTACATTTGTTAGCACTCTGCCTTTCAGTCCCTTTGATTAGCTAACTGATGCTCCCCTCATCAACGATGCATAGAAATCTGCACTCTGAGATAAGATTAGGCATACTGATCTCCCATAAGAAACTGTCATTTATGTCCTGCAGCCCTCACATCAAAAGTGAATTCCATGGCTGAGTTCTCAGGTCTGGGTGATCTCTTCACTGACTAGAATTTCACAACCTGCAGAGGTCTACTTACCCTCACTGGACAGAGATCACTCTTCAACCAAGGCAGAAACTCACTGCATCTACATAACCCACCAGACTGTGTGCTACTAGAATTCCTAAAAAGGCAGTACGAAGGCACTCTGGGGCAGGAACGATGCCAGGCACCGTGGTGGGGAGCACACCCGCAACCCCAGCACTCAGGAGGCTGGGACAAGGTACTGAGTTTGAGGGAGGCCTGAACTACACAGTCAGGCCCATTTTAAACAACATTTTAAAAAGACATTTAAAGTTTTAGATTCTTAAGAGAATTGGGTTCAAAATTCAAATCTCAACTGTTAGGAGGGCAAGCTGAAAGACTGCACCACAACTGTAGAGAATTAAAAGGCAAAGGCAACTCGGAAGGAACGCCACACAGACACTGCTAGAGCAGCCATAGGACGACTGTCAGAGAAGACATCAAGGTAAAGTGTTCATGTCAAACTTTCACACGCACACACGGTAGAAGTCCCGGATAAGAAATCAGGGGCTGAAAAAACAAAACCTACTTTCAGGTTCCTGGGATTTTTGTCTGTGTGTCATTGTTTTACACAGAATCTCCCTCTGTAAACCCACAGTGGCCCAGACAGAACTCACCAAAATTGAACTACCTCGGTCTCCTGAATGCTGGGATTACAGTATAAGCCATCATCCTCAGCTCCAACAGTAAGATTGTATATAACAACATTACAAACCAGCCCAGTAAAGTATAAATGTCTGGAACCAGGGGAGTTCCTACTATACCTGAGCAGAGTTGCTTGGATGTTTTGTGTTTATCTGAACTTACCCATCACTATCACCTATCCTCCAGCAGACACACACAGACACAAAGACACACACAGACGGACAGACAGACAGATACACACACACACACACACACACACACACACACACACACACACACACACCGAGGAGGTACACATGGGGTGGAAGGTGGAACCATTTAAAATATGCAAACCTATGCTTCTGTCAAAAAGTAGATTTCAAGGGGCGGGGAGGAACAGGTCAGCAGTTAAGAGCACTGGTTGCTCCTCTAGAAGACCTGGGTTCAATTCCCAGCACCCAAAGGGCAACTCACAACTGTCTATAACTGCATTCCCAGGAGGATGCAATGCTCTCTTCTGACCTCCATGGGCAGAAGGTACACACAGATACATGGTACAGACATGTGCATGCAAAATATCCATACATATAAAATTTAAAATTCCGAGACCAAGAAAAACTTTAAAATAGATTTCTTGGGCATAAAACCACACAAGCATTATAATTTCACAATCAAAGAAAAGTCCCTGCTAAGCAATAAATTACTAACACAAACACAAACCTACGTCAAACTAAAATGTAAAGACCTAGTCACTACTAGCTCTGTCACCAACTTCCTAAAATACCTAAAAGTCTGGACTGTGAAAATAAAGGGGGGGGGGGGGCTGGAGAGATGGCTCAGTGGTTAAGAGCACTGACTGTTCTTCCAGAGGTCCTGAGTTCAATTCCCAGCAACCACATGGTGGCTCACCACCATCTGTAATGGGATCCGATGCCCTCTTCTGGTATGTCTAAAGACAGCTACAGTGTACTCATACATAAAATAAATAATTCTTTAAAGGTGAAAAAATAAAAAAATGGGTTATAATAAAGAATATGAGGAAGCCAATGGTTAAGAGCTGGCCTAGCCTCACATGCTCAAGACTTTGTGGTCAATCTTTATCCTTGAAAAATAAAAATAAAACCACTTTATAAAACCATGAGTCTTCAATGAAACTAAAATCTGTGAAATAGTTTTTAAATCCACCTGAAAATTTTTATTGTTAAATGAATACGTTGATACACTGTAGCATCCTAACAACAAACAAAACTAATATTACCCAGGCTTTTGGAGTTCCCTGCTATTTGTGAAACAGCTTAAACAAAATGCCTTTTGAATACATTGCTAAGAGGAATCCATGGAAACTGAAAAGAAACTGCTCTGAGAAGACCATCAAACACTCATAAGGGTTCTAAGGTCAACTGGTCTAACCTCCAGATCAGGTGTTGGTTTTAATCAAGCTTCTGAAGGCAAAATTGACACTATATAACTCACCTAATAAATGTGAATTAAGAATCCAATAGTCATTTATCAACTACCATACAATAGGTTATAATTTTCTATCAATCATATTAAAGCTCATAAACACACTTCTGTAGACATCCATTGAGGTCAGTCAGTCACTCTCCAAGCTACACAGAAGATAACTCCCCAAGGTTTTCTCAAGAAAACCTTCTATCTGGAGAACCACGTAGCCTCTAGCTGCAGGAAGATGCAACATGAGAACATTACTACACTGTGATGTATGTCAATGCACTTGGTCCTCCATCCACAATGTAACTCCCATGTCTCTAAAAGCATCCCTAAATTACTATGAGAACGTAAGGTTTGGCATAGCAGTACATGCCTACGATGTCAGTACTGAGGTGGTGAAGGCATGAGGCCACAAGTTCAAGGCCAACCTGAGCAATATGCAAGTCTGCCTCAAGAAGAAAAACTGAAACTATAAAACCGTAATATCATCTCTGAAACATCCACTTTTCACTGAACTTTCCATAAAAAGTGAATTTCCTAGAATTCATCCTTAACTACCTTAAAGAAGAAATCAATTTGATTTTATATCATTACATTGTACTGCCTTAGGAAGGCGTGTCAGGTCAGCGCACTAATATTAGCCTTACATTGGACTGCATTCTAGAGAATACGGGACTGATCATCACTGCCGCTACTGGAAGCCATAGTGTCACCTAAAATACACCACAACCCAGCCCAACATGCTCACTCGGCTTTCTATGCACCTCTGTGGAAAACCTAAGTATTGTTCTCCTTACTGAACTCCCTGCCGTTTCATACCGTGACACTTCTTTTTATTTCCATTTTCAGGACGCAGATAGCTTCGGTATGGCAAGTAGGTTCTTAACGCACAGGTGCAACTGAAAGTGGGAGGCCAGTGTGCCTATGTGAGCTGCACAGCACAGCTAAACAGAATGTAGAATCTAGACCTGAATCCTGGGCCTTCAGGTAAATCCTTGCTGCTCTCTAAAGAACAGTAAGTGTTTGACCATTTAACAAACCTGAACCCACAGACACGCAAAGGAGAACTAAAGCGCTGGGTTTGGGGTTTTGTTTTTGGTCTGATGATACCTATAATTATATAATTCAACTCAGACCCCACAACTTCAACAGCAGTGGCAATTCTAAAAACACTGAGGCACACGAATGAGCCATGTAAACTTTGCACCTCTTGGTGCCACCACAATGCCCAAATACTGGGCTAAATATATGTCTGACCCAGTAAAACAAATTTTAAATCGTTCTTCTGTCTAAAATAATCTCTATAGCACATGTTTCAAGATTTATTATTTACAATGACTATTTTTAAAAAGCCATTTCTGGGGTTGGGGATTTAGCTCAGTGGTAGAGCGCTTGCCTAGCAAGCACAAGGCCCTGGGTTCGGTCCCCCGCTCCGAAAAAAAAAAAAAAAGAAAAAGCCATTTCTTTTTTTAAAAAATTATTCTTTTTTTAAAAGTACAAACTAACAGGACATTGCAGGGCAGAGTAAATCTCACACTTAGATAGACTGATGAAAAATTAAGCTTCCGACACTGGCCACCAGTCCCACCAAGTACTGGCCCTGTGCCATCATGGCCTGGGGCCAGCCTGTCGTGGGGCCAGACTAAGAATGGCAGCTAAGCAGTGTGGAACACATAGGTCCTCTGACCTCAGCTTATCTCCCTGAATCCAGGGAAGGCGAGGGGAGCCGAGGGGAGCAGGGGGAAGGAAGAAGAGATGTGGAGGGAGGAAGGGAGCAGACAGACCGCGTGCGAGGCACGTCACGCTCTGAAGCTGCATGGCCTGGCCCTCACTTGCAGCTCTGCCATCCCAAAGCATCTGCTGGTCGCCCCACTGTCCAGCTTCACCCACTGTCCAGACAAGGCACATGCCATATCTCTGCAGGACTGACTGAGTTCCTGGTTTGAAGATTCAAGATCAAAGTTACACAACCGATGTTTGTGGATGGAGAGAAGGAAAAATAAGAACCATCAGAAGTAGAGGTCAGCTTAAAGAATACTATTTAAAAAAAAAATCCTCAGGAACAGGGCAAACAAAGTTTATAAGGTGACTTATATAAAGCAGTCAGACTGCAGGTTTCTAACCTCTGAGGTAGGTATTTAGAAAGCCGTGAGCGTTCCTTTTAGGAACCAGTTAATGAGCCAGACGTGGTGGCAAGCACACACCTTTGACCCCAGCACATGGGAGATGGAGCAGGTGGATCTCTGAGCTTGAGGCCAACCTGGTCTACAAAGCAAGTTCCAGGACAGCCACGGCTATACAGAGAAACCCTGTCTAGGGAGGGAGGGAGGGAGGGAGGGAGGGAGGGAGGGAGGGAGGGAGGGACGGGAGTACAAAGGTTCCAGAAAGTAGTGCAGCCTTCAACCTGTCCAAGTCTTTGTTAAGAGAAGCCAGTACCTTCAAAAGACAGGTGTTGTCCTTTGTACCTAAACTACGAAACACCCGTCCCTCACATGCGAAGATGTTGGGGTGCTGGCTGCCTCAGCAAGTGTTTAACAGGTAAAATGAGGTACAGAATTCTAAACTGTGCTGACGTAAAGAATCAAACACATGCAGAGGCAAACATGATGGAGTAGCAGTTCAAAGCGTGCTTACCGCAGAGCTGACCGCAGCCCAATGGTTAAGAGCACCTGCTCTTCTTGCAAGACTAGTTATCGATTCTCAGCACCCACACTGCGGCTTGCACCTGCCTGTAACTCTAGAACAGGGGATCAAGCGCCCTCTTCTGGCCTCTGTGGGCACTGCACGCATGCAAACATAAACATACATGCAACCACAACACTCGTACATAAAACTAAACTGAAAAAGTTTATTTTTAAAGAGTGCTTACTGCTCTTACAGAAAACCTGGGTTTAATTCCCAGCATCTATGTGGCAGCTTACACTCAGTCATAACTCCAATTCCAGAGAATCTAATGTTTTCTTCTGACCTCTGATGAATTCTACATGCACGAGATGCCCATAAATGCAGACAAACACACATGCATAAAATAAACCTTTACTTAAAAAAAATTAAAACCTACCCTCAAGGTTCATCTTTATATCATCTTCTTAGGGATATTTCTTGTAAAGGCCTAATATTAGTTAACAATGAAAACACTTCCAATAGACTGTTAAATAAGGCAAGATCGGGCAACCAGTCACCTGAATTTTAAGCACATTAATTCCCTTAATGAGCCTCCAATTTATCTGATCAACTTATTTGGTTTTAAGAGTTTAAATGTACTGAAAGGTTCTGCTTTGTCCTACCAATTAACATCTGGGCACGACAACTGTACAGAAGAAACTAGAAAATCATCTCATCCAAAGAAAGTCAATTGCTCTGCCAGCACTAAGAAGTATCATTGCTAGTCACAGTCATTGTTAAAGGGCCTTAAAATGAAAAGTGTAATCCTTAAATGTCCTTGGAGAAGAAGACTCTCTACAGCACACAAATGACCAACATAGTCTTCAAGTTACTCTTCTTTCAGATGGTGAGCTTCTCCTGGAAGTTGATTAGCCACCCAGTACAAAAGCTGAAATTCAGTAGCAAAAGATGCATTTAGCTGTACATGTAGCTTGGTGGTAGGCAGGAACCGGTAGGTTTTGGGGAAGGAGGAATGACTGGTTACGATAGACATCAGAATCCAAGCTACAGTTAGCATTTGACCTTCAGATCTCCATGAAGGCCCTCTAAACCTCTAAAGGCAGCCGGTGACTGTAAGCTTGAGAATGATCTAGAATCAGTAGCCATCAGGACTAATCACAGGCAGGGTTGCTTAGGCTTGAAGAGCACTCGCCCACAAGGCCAACCTGGTTTATGCAGCAGGTTCCAGGACAGCCAGGGCCACAATCCTGACTCAAAAAATAAAAGCAAAAAGAATAAAGAGAATAATATCCAGTATATATTGTTAATGGCTTTATAAATTTATCTTTTACTACTCTTACTACCAGTAAAAATGTTACAGTAGACTCTCTCGAGACAAACTGATTCAACAAAGAACTGCCCCCAACCATGGAAAAAAAATAAAATCTTCACAGAATTTCAACACCTGATGGAGGGGGAAAAGTGTATATGGGCATAACCCCGAAGTGCTTTGAGTGTTCCCTTTACAGAGGAGGAGGCAGCTTGCTAAGGAGAGCAGGGAGATATGTACAAAATGTTTTCTCAAATGAGTACAACTATAAACACATTAAATTCTCACAAACTTCTTCCTTGCATTATGTTTGTGTAAAAGCACAGCCCACTTTGAGTAAATTCTTTATACATGGGTGTGTACATGCACTTCCCTATACACACAGCTGTAATAGTTTTGTGCTGCAGCAGACACAACTTTTCATGGATTTTTATACCATAGCATTACTAATTTCAATATCTGCTAATGTTTAGCAATAAATAGCACTTATTTTGCAGACTACATCCATCACTGAACTGAAGCCCTTAGAGTTTAGCCTGAAATAGAAGGTGTCTGCAAACACTTTTACAATGTTCACATAAAGTAACTTCACCAGCATTTGTATCAATTCACCTTCAAGAATTGATTGTCATGTCTGAGATTACCCAACATTCCCAGGGAACCAAGCAAGTACAAGCTGTGGAAACCAGAAAGTCTGTGTTCTTCTCTACAACTTATGGCTTGCTCTGAACAATTTCTCAGTGTTTGAGCCTCCACACTATTATCAGAAAAATAAGGAGAGCCAAGCATGGTGGTTCCCAAGGATAATCCCATCACCTGAAAGGCTAAGACAGGATGACTGGGAGCTCCAGGCCATCCCAGAGCACATATATAGTAAGTTCCTACCTAGCCTGAGCTACAGAGTAATATATATTCAATAAAACGAAAATCAAGAGAAGCTGAAATAAATGGTATCTATCTCTAAAAGATACATACATGTACACACACACACACACACACACACACAATGGTGTACTGTGCGTTGTTTCTTTTGGTAGTGGGAAGCATCTGTACACAGCAGAGTCATGAACACAGTCTTGAGATAGCCATTCCCTGACCTGTCTATTTCCTTTTCTACTGACATTTATCACAAAACTCTCACTTCAGAGTTCCACAGAAATATGCCAGGCATGGGACTATGCATCTTTAATTCAACATCTAGAAGTCAGGCAGGACAATCCCGAGGTCAAGGCCGCTATGTGAAATGCTGTCAGGAGGAAGGAAGGACAGAACGAAGGAACGAAGGAATGAAGGAACTAAGGAAGGGAGGGAAAGCATTTCAGTGATAGAAAATATCCACCGAGCCTTTACAAACAGCCATCTACTATTTGTTAGAAAGTCCATATTTCTGTCTCCTCAAAGTTTAAAACGCTAGCAGATTTCACACTGCTTTCTCTCCACAGCTTACTTTAGCCCTCTTTCCTATGTGGGGAAGGAAAAAAGAAAACTTCCTAGTTCTAAAGAAATGAAAACCATGTACAAACACTCAGGAGGACACAGGACACTGACTTGAAAATTAGACCCCCAGCCATTTTCAACAGATCTAAGTTAACACTTTACTGGAGAATCTGGCTAGACTGAAAAATAGAAGTGCTTTTCCATCAATCAAGAGGATATAACATCTTTTCTCCAAATTATCACTTGATATTAATTTCTTAGGAGACAAAATCACCCTGTTTACTTCAAATGAAGGGGGATCTCAAATATGTAATAATCTGCACACATGTACAGTCAAAAGCAAATAAATAAGGCAGATATAAATTAGGCTTTTTATTGAGCAAAGTTTGTTATGCAATGGTAATTTGAAAGGTAATGAAAAATATCGCTTGTTTTATTTCTAAGGCAATCACATTTCCTAATAATTTTACTTCCTTTTCTAAGCTATGTAGCCCTTTAGCCTAACAATTTAAGTCATGGCAGTTGGAGTTGAATGAGTCCCCTACGAGGTTTCCTAACACTAAGTGAGTTGTTTTATCACATGTATGTTTAAGTAGGCTTCTTCGAGGTACCAAACTCATTTTGATGCACTGAGGAAAATTTACAGTCTAACACAAAAACAGAAATAGTAAAGATCTAATCCAATCGTGTAGCTTTTAAAAGGGATTGCTTTCTTAAAAGCCATCCTGCTCTGTGCACATATTACCAGCAGAAATCACACATTCCTAACTAAATGCTAAACATGAGTGTGAGGAGACGAGAGATGCTGGCCCTGCATTTCTCCTTATGAAACACGCAGAGCAAAGAGGGAGACAGCAATAACAAAATGAGCATCTTAAAACCCAACAAGGACGTACTTAAGAGAATAAGAAGCTCCAATGTTTGATTAATTGCAGTAATTCTCTTCCATTAAAGGCCATGGCTCACAGGCATCCTGATGTTTCCAAAAGAATAGCATCAAAGCCTAGCGCTTTCCAAAGAAATGAAATTTAACACAAAGGGGAAAAAAAAAAAAGAGACAGCCTTTGCAGTCCAAGAGTGTACTCATAACACAACTATTTAGCAAGGAACTACAAGACCCGGCTGCAGATGTGGCTCTATGGTAGAACGCTTGCCTAGCACCAAAGAGACGCTCTCTGCTCAACCCCTAGCATGAAAAACAAATAAAACAGCAAGGCTGAAGCAAAAATAGAAATGATTGCTTAACCAAAGTCTGCAATTCCATCTTCCAACATTGTTGGTGTTGGGATGTGTGTGTGTGTGTGTGTGTGAGCACACGCATGTGTATATGTGTGCGTGTGATGGAATACAGTTCTTGTGAATGTGTGTACATCTGAGTATACCCATGCATGGAGGCCAGAGGCCAACAGTGAGCATGTGCCTCAATCACTCTCTGTATTATTTTTTGAACCCAGAGCTCATCAATTTAGCCAGGCTGGCTGTCCAGAAAGATCCAAGTAAGATTCGCCTGGCTCTTGCCCTCCTAGTGCTGGGGTAATAAATGGATCCTTTTTATGGGGAGACTGATGTCTAAATTCATGTACTCCTGCTTGTTCAGCACACACTTTACTGACTGGGCCATCTCCTCCCTCCCTCCCTCCCTCCCTCCCTCTGTCGGATCAGTGTCCGAGCTACGGTGTTGTACCCATTGGACAGATTTCTTCACTGGACCAATCCCAACTGGCAAGGAATGGAATATCACTAAAGGCCAAGCACTTCTCACCGACCAGGTACTGAAAAGCTGCAAACAAACATCTCAAGTCACACACAGAAACATGTGAATGTTTCCAAAATGTCATCTTCTCTCCATTTAATTAACTTTCTCCTTAACCAAAAGGCTGGGGGTATGGTTCAGTGGTAGAACATTTGCCTCACAAGTCCCTGAACTTACTGCCCCTGAAAAACGAACATAAATTAGTATACAGTGCTATACAAAACTGTTCTGTTATTTCACCCTTCCAAGGGGTATAAGAAAACGTACTCTAACCAATCTAAAATACACTCACTCAAAAATGAATTTAGAGTGTCATCCTTTATACAGTCATCTTTGGTCAATAAAGAAAATAAGAATACTTTAGTAAAGGCCAACAAATTAACTAACTAAAATTTTTACTCATTTCAATTTTAATTCTAATACATGTTCTCCTTGTACTTTACTGTTTTGACTCCACCTCCCCACGCAAAAAAAGAATATATGAGCTAATACATTAATAAAATTCAAAGCAGTATTTTTCTCTCCCAAAAGCAACCTCCAAAGAAATAGCCAACTGCTTTTAAAATGTAACTCCTTCCTTCTCACACAAAAGACTCTGGTTGTGCTTAAATTTGCCTTGGTTGTAAGTAAATATTGTAACCAAAATAAGCTTTGAAAAAAAATTACATACCAGTCCCTCAGAAGGAACAATCTACACACACCTACACACACACACGCACAGACACACACACACACACACACACACACACACGACAAAACACCAAAAAAATACATTATAACTCAAAAGTTAATCTTCAATTCTGAAAATGTGGTTGCATTAAGAGAGAAATGAATCCTCTAAAAGTTGCCAACTCCTTTCTCCAGACACCACAGCTCTCTCTCTGTGACTTACATGACCTTGATGTACCTTTCTTTACACCAAAGCCTTTCTGTTGTTTTAAACCTGTGTGAAGTTAGTTAGAACAGGGTACCCTCAAACTCAGAGATTCCCCACCTTGAGTGCTGGGATTAAAGTCTTGTGCCATCACACTTGACCTAAGTTATTTACTCTAAAAGGTCACCTCTCTTTGTTAAAATATACCAACTACTTGATTTTGTTCATAGTTGCATGGTATTCCAGTCAGCTGTTCCTGACCAAATCCTAGCTGACAGAAATAAAGAATAAGTTCAGCTTTTCACTCCTGCAAAGTGCATGCAGTGGACATTCTCATACAGAACACTTTCCTGCACCACTGTCACACTCACCTATAATCCTATAGCTTTAGTCAAACACACCATAAATATTTACTCCAGTTAGAGATTTTACTTGGCTTATGTTTTCAGCCCAACAGAAAACTTTTAAAGATTATTTTCCCAAATAATCTGTCTTTACCTTTGATTTTAAGTCATATACAGGAGGGTCAGACAACAACCTGGGGGGGGGGCTGCTTAGGCGTTCTCTCTGAAATTACTGCTTAGCTGTGATCAAGACTACATCCCGACAAAGACCCTTCTTAACAAAAAGCATCCTAGTTTAACAAAAACAAGCCACCGATGAGCAATTATTGAATACAATAATTTATATCTAACAATTGAATAGCACTTGCCAGTACAAAGGTTTAGTTTATTGCTGAAAATCTGCCCAGCAAGCTTCATTTCTGACAAGGCCAATTCCCTACTGCTCACGCTCTGGAGGAGCTTGTGAGGTGGAGTCCAACAACTCCGGGTTCCCTAAAATTGTGACCAGCACTCAGGAACACTTCCTGTGTAAACCAAGTTGTCAACTGCAGAAAACTGCTCATAATGACATCAACGCAGTACGTTGTTCTTTTCCATCTCGGGTTTTTCTGTTGTTTTGGTTTTGGTTTGGTTTTGATTGGGGTTGAGGGGTGGGAGGGGTGGGAGGGGTGACCCTACAGAAAATCACAATTATAAGCGTCTTAAAGAATACTAACACCAGCCAACTCTAGACGCTAGATTAGATACTTAATCTACCTGGCCTCCCCGCTCCTCATCAGAGGTGGACAAAACCTGGTCCTACGTTTTCTATCTCGAAGTGCCAGCTGCCAGGCATTTGCCTAACAGCCTTCTATCTCGATGCTGACTGGCACAAGTAAGAAAACTTGGATGTTAAAGAAACTGGCAGAACTCAGAGAAAGAAAAAAACGTGTTTTCCACAATTTGTACATCATTTCTTTAAGTACATAGGTAAGTATTTCCAAAGAGGTGGTCAAGTCTTCAAACAGTACTAGAGGCACGCATGCCTCTTTACATCAACCGGGGCCAACAGCATTCATTCAAGTGGCCGCCCTTCCCCTTTGGGGACTGTTGAAAAAGTTACTATTTTCTTTTACAACTTACTGTTCGCCCCGGCCTCTTCCACTGATGAAAGCAGGCAAAGCCCACGCTGTGTGTCTGTCTCCTAGAGAAGATTGCATCTTTTATTTATCGCCCCTTGGCTTTATTTTCACAGTGAATTCCTGGCTTAAATGCAATCAGCCAAGAAACCCTCCCTATGTGCTCTCCTGTCATTCCTCATTGCTCACAAGCAGAGTCAAACACAGCAAGGGGAAAGGGGGGGCGGGGCGGGGGCCACGACGCAACACTGCTAGCCAAGCCATAAAAATTCAGACTCCAGTTAGTTATACTCAGAGACCATACATGTGCTTCAATTGGTTTCAAACCGGCAGGGAAAGAGGAGAAGGTGGGCGGGGGCGGGGGGGTTAACTAGAAAGAATGTTAATTAGATTTTAAAGGGAAGAAAGGTGGGGGGAAGGATGGATAGCCTCAAAAACCAACCTCCCTCTTAGACAGAAGGAAAGGGTGCTGAGCAACACCGAGGGCTGTCTTTGGAAATAAATGACCATGCAGAAAATCACGTTTTCAGATTACATTAGAATTCAAATTAACCAAACAGGATTAAAACAAATCTTCTGTGTCGGGGCCACTGTCCAGACCCCGACTCCACACCCAATGAAAAGGATAAAAAGATTGGACCACAGAGAAAAGAACAAGTTAGAGAGAGGGGGGGGGAGGAAGAGAAGAGAGAAGAGAAGAGAAGAGAAGAGAAGAGAAGAGAAGAGAAGAGAAGAGAGCGCTTTCAAATCTATCTATCCTCATTCATTTGCTTCAGGGTTCATCCATACAATTTCAATCAGAGTGGGAGGGGGTTATAAAATATGCCTTCAGCAATCCGGAGATAAAATATGGGGAAAGGGAGGTTGCGCTGCAGTATTGTTCACTTCAATCTAGTTCAAACGTCCCCATAACTATGGCTGGAAAAGATATCTAAACAGAATAAAAAGAAAAGCCCCATGGAAAGCAGAGGGATTTGAGAAAACTCTCCTGGTCTGTCAGAGAAAGAAGGGCTGTGCAGCTTTAAATCACAAGTCCTTCTCTCGCCTTTGTCAAATATCTTCTACTTTACAAGCCCTGAAAAGAAATAAAGAGGCTCTTTTGTTTGCTTTCCCCTTTACCGAGGGTGACAGAAAATTGAAAGGGGCACAAATAAACCCGAAAGGAGAACAAAGTGCCGGGTGGTGCGGGGCGCGCAGCGGCGCAGGGGCCGTGGGGCCCCTCGGTGCAGACGCCGGCCGCGGGTCACGGCGTCGGACCGTGCTGCCCGCTCCCTCAGCACCGCACCCGGACCCCGGGCGCAGGCCGAAGTCGGGCAGCCCGGTACCTCACGGGATGGAGAAGCGCGAGCAGCGCCCCTCAGCGGCCCGTCCGGCCGTCGCTCCCGACAGAGGTTGCTCGGGGACCCGGCGCGGACGCCGCGGAGCTAGTCGCAGACACCTTAAGCAGCTGGAGTATACGGGACGCGCCGGCCGTCGGAGCCCCGAGCGGAGCGGTGGCCGAGTGGTGTCGGAGGGACTCGCCAGCCCCCCCTCCCTCCCTCGGACCGCGGGGCGCGGAGCGGCGCCAAGAAGAAAGGACGCGAGCCGGGCAGCGCAGAGCGAGCGCCCCGGTCGGCATTGTCTGCGGCCGGCGCCCCCTCCCCCGCGCCGCACGCCCCAGCCCGAGCCCCGCGGCCGCCCGCGCCTTTGTCCACACCCGCCCCGCACACCGGCGCTCAAGCTGCGGGACAGACGACCGGGACGCCGACACCCACCGCCCCGCCGCCGAGGGGCGCGTCCTGCTGATTCATTTCCCACTCGCGCTAGCCCGTCCGGGGAGACGGGGGCGGGGACCAGCGGGAGGAAATGGGCGCTCCGCTCCGGGGACAGTCCGAGTCGCCCCACCGCTGCACCGCGCGCCCGGCCCGAGGCGGCCCAGAGGAACGAAGGGGGCCCTTCCCTCCCCCACCCCCGAGGGACAGGAGGACAGACCGAAGGACCGACGGCCCGCGGCGGCCCCGTGACTCACCGACTTGCAGGACGTTGTCTACGCAGCCACTCTCCAGCAGCGCGATACCCCGGCGGAAGGGCAGCCGCGTCTCGTCGCCACCGTCCGCAGCGCTGGACGCCCCCACCGACGGGGTCCCGGTGCCCGCGGCGACGGCGGCGGCGGCGGCTGAGGTGGCGGCCGGCGAGGATGAGGAGCCGCCGCCGCCGCCGCCCGCGCCGCCGCCCGTGCCGCCGCCGCCGCCGCTGTCGTCGCCGGGGCCGCCCGCGGAGCCGCCACCGGTGTTGAAGGACGAGTACATGCAGATCTCCCGCTCACTGCGGGGAAAGGACCAGTAGACGATGCGGCGCTGCACCGGCTCCGGGATGCGCTCGAAGCGCTCCTCCACGCGCTGGAACGGCCACTTCTCCGCCACCCTGCGCGCTGCGATGTCCAGCAGAGACTCGGGGCTCTGGGTCTTGCCCGGCGGCAGCAGTCCCAGCGCCGCGCCGCCCCCGCACGCCGCCGCCGCCGCACCGCCCGCCCGCGGGCCGGGCCGACAGGCAGAGCTATAGCCGCCACCCGCGCCGCCGCCGCTGCTACCCCCGCCGCCGCCGCCGCCGCCGCCGCCCGGCCGGCAGCAGAGCCGTTTCGCGGGAGGAGGCTGCTGTCCGCGCTCCGCCATGACCGCGCCGCTTCTAACCCGACAGCGGAAGTGCCGGGACCCTATAAACGGCACAAGGAAGCGCGACACGCACACGCCGTGGCGACGCCACGCTGCCATCTAGGGCCCGCCGCTCCTTGTAGGGGCACGGGAGGTGTGGCCTATACGGTGACGACGTCGCCAAGGAGGAGCGCCGATAGGGAGAACCTAGGGGAGGGGGCGGGGCCTATGCAAATCACTGGGCTGAAACATAAATAGAGCGCTCCGTGGACACGGGGGTGGCGGGGGCGCCCGGGTTGGGTGCCGGGTGGGCTGTGAGAATGTCAGGCTGCTGTGACGCGGGGGGCGGGGCTCAGGCGGGGTTCCCGCGGGAGGGGGCGGGCCGTCTGCCAAGCGGAGGGTGGGTGGGTCTCTGCGCCCCCTGTCTACTCAACTTAGCCCTCCAGCGCCCTGCCTCCCTTTTGATGTCCGCCAAGTGAGGACGCTCCTCGTGGGTCGCCGCGGGGCGGGTAGGGGGAGGGTTCCGGACTAAATGGAGGATGGACCGACTGCTCGATGCCCCACCCCCCAGTCAGCCGGCCCCGCGGGGAAAAGCCTCTGGGCGGAGGAGGCGCTTTCAAAACAAAGAAATGCTGCGTGAAGCCCCGGGGACGCAGCCCAGAGGAAGGCGGGGGAGGCGCGGCCCAGGCCGCCTGCTTTCCTTCCAACCCGGCGGAGCGAACTTCCCCCACCCTCGGCCGTGGCTGCGGCACGAGGGGATAGGGAGGAGGGCTGAGCTCAGCCACTGTTTTCCACTTCACTTTTTGCCGACCCAGGTGGGGAAGGGGCGCGGCTGCCCCGCGTAACTGCAGCGCACCCAGCCCTGAGTCCCGGGTTCGCTCCAGCCCGGTGACAGGCCAGGAAGCCGAGCCGAGCCGACCGAGCGCCGGGACACGCAGAGCGCTCGGATGCTGCCTCGCAGCCGCTGGACGCGCGTCCGGAGCCGGCCGCGCTGCCCCGCCCTCGCACTCTTTCAACCCTTCGGGCAAAGAAGCTGGCCCGCCCGGGTTCAGCCGGGAGCCCCAATCGCCCTCTTCCGCGACCTGCTGCAGACCCAGGGGTCGGGCCGCTCCAGTTAGAGCGCTCGCACCGGCAGAGGATCGCGCAAACTCTCGATCGCGAGACGGTTGTCGCTCACGGCCGCCCAGTGGCGGACAGCGGCCGCGGGCGCTCTGGAGTCTGCGGCGGGGCTGGGACCTGGAGTCTTTGGCGCTCCGGGCGCGCGCCGCGCTCCCTGCAGCATTGGCGGCGCCCGACCGGCGGGTCCTCCCGCAGCAGGGCAACAAGACGAGTGAGCGAGCATCGCTGGGAGACGGTGCCCGGGCGCCAGCGGAGGCGGAGAATCGAGTCCCCGTCTGAACCGGGAACCCTGCGGACATTGTTCTTCGCACTCTGCAGAGCTTGGTTAGATCTCAGCCAAGCCGCAGGCTTAATGACCACGTTAGACACCCTGACTTCTTGCTCCACCTTCTGTTTTTACTGTAAACAGTGTTAGAGATACTGTCCTATTGTTGGAGATAAGCCCTAACTCCTCTGACACTTTCGCATATTGGCTACTCCCCACTGCCTACCTGGTCTGAATTTAAAGCGACTACGCGCGTCGGCGTGTTGTAAAGAAAATTGCCCACTCAAAGCGGAGGCCGCCCGAGACATTGGACGTGATCCATGTCGGGCATCAGGAGCCCCAGGCTAGAAGTCCCTGGAGACAGGACGCTGGCAGACTTTCCATAGCTGCTTGTTAGGAAAATTTTGGTGACATGTTTTTGTATATTCATCCAGTATTTTTCTAGGCACCTCCTCGGTGCCTAGGAAAAAGCTGGGCAGAAAACTGAAAGACCTTTATGGGCAAGTGGAAGAGGAAGAGTCTTTCCTCCGGTTGTTTAATATCTAGATCTCTTAAAAAATAATTTTAAGAGACTTTAAAACTTAGGCTATCAGAGCAGAAAGTAGGGTGAGCTCTAGTCTGTCCTCAGGAAGTCATGACAAAGGCGTGTGCTGCACAGGTCGCCGAGAATTTTCACCCGTGTACACGGATCTCTGAATTAGAAAGCTAAAAAGGACAAAACTGGCGTCCTCGGACAGAATAAATGACTCATTCGGGGTCAGATGTGGTGTTGGTGGGAGGGATTAATTTCCATCACAGGAAAATACATACCTTTAGAGGAGACTAACATTTAAAGAATTTGATATTGCAATGAACTAAAGAGACTGGATCTAAGGCATGGACCTTCCCTGGAGGGATCCAGTCATTTTTTGTTAAGTTTTTGCTGGGAATGGAACATAGGCCCTCCAGCATGAATGCTCAAGGACTGAACTATACCCCTAACCCTGGGGCAATCCAGCTTCATTTTCTAATTCAAAGAAAAGCTGAGGGCCACTGAGTCTAGCCCTCCTTGATCTCCTGGGGTCTCAGACACTCTGCCTACTCTTCTTTTTGAATGGTTACCCTCATTCTTGCATTTCTCTGACACCCTGTTGTCTCTTCTTTCCTGGTCATCTTCCTCTCTGCCTCATTTTGTTGTTGTTGTTGTTGTTGTTGTTGTTTCTCTTCCTCCAAACTTTAATGTGCCCCATCCTACAGCCTATTATGATCGACTTTTAATGACACCCCGTGGAGAGTCAACAACCATTCAAAACCAAAACCCTGGCTCATCTCTTCTCCATGTCCAGATCACAGCGCTCACCTTCAGAGTGTCTATTTCAAACTCAAAGTACTGCCGTTCCCCTGAATTTCTTTCCTCCCTACGACGACTTACCAGGCTCCCACCCAAGCTGCAGTCCTCTTTGATATAGCTTCTTTGGTGCAATTACCCCAGATTCACTTGCAGTATTGACTATCCCAGCCCTTCTCACTGTCCACAGTAAGGTTTTTCTTCCTCTTCACTGTGTAGGGCCTTGATGCTGGCTGGCATGTCTGTATAGCCTGTCCTCCGAGTCCTCCCCCACCCAGCTGCCATGCTTCCCAAAGTAAATTTCTGTTGGTATCACCCTCCTGCTCAAGTCCCTTGAAACGGCTCTCTACTGCCTACTGGAAAAAGTCCAGACTGTGATCTGGCTTGACCAAACCCAACTTCCCAGCCTGACTTCTAAAACGCAGAAGAATGTTTTCCCCAGTTCCCCAACAGGAATGCTGTTATGTCCCAACAGGACTTGCCTGCCCCACACATTTGCTCAATACATTCCTGAGGCCTGAAATCTCTCTCTCTCCTCTCGGAATTTGTTAAATTCCTCCCCTTCCTTCAAGGACTTGCTTAAAGGCTACTTCCTCTGGAAAAACGCACCTTGATGTGTGATATCTCTCTCTCTCTCTCTCTCTCTCTCTCTCTGTCTGTCTGTCTGTCTGTCTGTCTGTCTCAGCACCTTACTACTTTGAATCTGTCTTGTGACATTTATACCGTTGTGCCAAGTATCACCCTGCTCTGAGCTGTTATCTTCTCTTTCTGGCTATGTTGAGGGGTTGGGATTCTGTCTCCTCCAGAGCCTCTGAGAGCCCCTTCCCCTACTCCACCAAGGTTTCTCCCCATAGCTAACTACTACCAAGAACTCAGAATGCCATCTTCACCTGGTTCTTGTGCTATTTCTCTACTTTAAGGATTTATGATAGTTATTTTCCTGCCATTCATAGTTACTAAATTACTTACATTTTCCTTTCCTACCAGACCACTACCCAAAAAACCAAATCAGGGTTACAGCCATGCCCAGTGTCTACCATTAGGCAACGGTAGGGAACCCGAGTGCTGAAGGGCTGTGACTCACCATGGCTTCACGGAAGCCCACATCACAGTGAGGCCAAGAGATAGGCTCTCCAGTCAACTCCATAAAAAGTTCTCCCAGTAGCTGAACCGATGAACTCAAGGAGGAAACCCCCACCCATTCCCAGCACCTGGATGCATGAATGGATGGATAGCAGGCAGGCAGGAAGATGTGGGACTCTAAGAAAGGAAGTGGAGTCCTAGCCTGAGATCTATCAAGGTTCCTCTTACTTCTTTGCCTGCAATCACACAGGAAGCAGAGGCAGGAGGATGAGGCATGCAAGGCCAGCTTGGGCTATTCAGCATGAATTTCCAAGAAATGAAAACTGAAATCTTTGAATCGAATTAGATACCTGTTTATCAAATCCCCCAAACACTAATTTTCCTGTGGCCCATAATGCATGCACCTTTGGACAGGGGAATCTGAAGTTAACACGTGAGTTTTGAAAGTTACTCTCTGGTAGTAAGAACTTCACACAGTCCCAGTATTTAGGACTGCAGGAAAAGAAAACCACGTTGTCTCCTCGTTATTACTAGTCATCTCAGCTAATTAAGACAATAATTTGCCATTAGCAGGAAGATTCCAAGACATGAAAATTGGATTAGATCTAAGGAACTTCAAGTCATTTGCAGACAGACACAAAGCTGTGCTCATTTCCATCCTATTTCTCGTACTGGGATATATTTTTTTATATAATAACCAAAGTCAATAATGCTCCATGGAATATAATTCAATTGTTTAGAAGGGAGTAAAAGCCTCAAATACCATAGTTAACCTCTGAACCAAGCATTAATCTCCCCTCCAATAGAAAGACAGATTCCATGCGGATAAAGGGATGAAGAATGGGGTCATCAGTAAGAAATGCCTGTAATGGGGAAATGTCCAGATAATCTTCCAGGCCAGTCATTTCTACCAAACTAACTCTTGGGCAAAAGAAGAAGTTGATGTTGACAGAGAACCAGTCAGTTTAGAACAACTCTTCCATCTTCAAAGAGGAGCAAGCTTGGAAGCTCTTTTCTCTTAAACCCTGAAGAATCAAGCCACTGATGACTTCCTGTGTTTTCAAGAGTGATCACAGACACAGTGCTGGGACCTTTTATAAATAACTCAGTTGATGCCCCAGCAAATAAGAATCAAAACAAAACAAAACAAACAAACAAAAAAACTGAGGCACAAAGAATTTTGCCAAAGATTAGTTGGTCCAGCCGAGCAAAGACTCAAACTAGTTCATTGCCAGAGCTCCTGGCATTAGTCAGCATTTCTCAAACTTGCCCATTCGTAAGAATCACCCAGAGCGCTTGTTAGAAATATAGGCTTCTCTCAATTCTCTTGAATTTCATTTTCAGCAAGGTTGGGGTGAGGCTTAGAACAGATCATTTTAACCCATGCTACAGATTCCTCGGAATAGGAAAAATCTGGAAACATGCCGTGCTTCCTTGTCAGTAACCTCCTACAATCTGCCGTGAGAATGGCGTTCAACTACTGAGCAACAACTTTCTATCCTAAGAAAATGTGTTCTGTAAAAACCGTAAAGGCACCACAAAGAATCACAGTTTCAAGAGTCAATGACCCCAATTTCTGTTAATATACTCTTTTTCATCTCTGTTATGTGATATTATACAAGGAAGACATATTCAAGACATTTTAAGTATAGAGTATGGAGCCAAAAGCTCTCACATGTATGGACACATTTGAAAAAAAAATCCCATGGGTTTGGAGGGATGATTTAGCAGTTAAGAACACTGTTGTTCCAAGGCGCCTGGGTTTGATCCCCAGAACCTACCCAGTAGCTCACAGCCAACTCCAGTTCTAGAGGACCTGATGCCCCCTTTTGACCTCCAAGGGCACTGAAAGCAGGCAGTACACAGACACATATATAGGCAATAGACCCATAAACATAAAAAATGATCATGAAAAAATTTACAGAAAAATATCATTCCAGAATGCATCTTGTGCCTGGAGTGGTGGCATAGACCTTTAATCCCAACACTGAGGCAAAGGCCGGAGGATTTTTGTGAGTACGAGACCCAGTTGGTCTACATAACAAATTCCAACCCAGAACTCCACCCTGTGTCAGAAAGGAAAATAGAAAGTGTAGGACATGTTAGTGTACACTTTTGATCCCAGAACTCAGGAGGCAGAGGTAGATCTCTAAATTTGAGGTTAGCCTGTTCTGTACAGTGAGTTCTAAGACAGCTGGAGTTACATAAAGAGACCCTGTCTCCAAATAACAATAACAACATAATAATAGCAGCCAAAAAATCATGTTGCAAGCACATAGCACAAGCATTTCCTAAAGTGATCAAATATTTTATTTTCATTCTTATCAGAATTTAGATGACCAGGTATCTTTTGGGGGTATCTTATTACTAGATAAAAGAGTATTTCTGTTTAAAACAGTCTTACAATTGGGTCCAAGGGGGCTGCAGAGATGGCTCTGTGGTTAAGAGCACTGGCTGTCCTTACAGAGGTCCTGAGTTCTGTCCCTAGCACCTACATGGTGGCTCACAACCATCTATAAAGGGATATGATGCTCTCTTCTGCCATGCAAGGGTACCGCAGCAAAGCACTCACATACATAAAATAAGTAAAAATATCCGAGCTTCAAAGTGGATTTGCTAAGGGTGTGTTACCACCTACAATATTTTTTTAGTATTGTGAAGTCACTTCCTGTCAGGAATAGCATCGTGACGACTCAGACAAGAAAAGTGTCACTTCTAGTAAGGGTTCAAAATAAAACCCACAAGTAACTTGTAAAGATGAAGTTTCAACAAAACTTGAAGTTTTTCAATAGGAATCTGTCCTTACCGGCACCTCCAGACCACAGAGTACACAAAAGTTTCAGGAGAGCTATCTAGATTGCAAGACCTGTTTTAGCACTGAAACTCTTGGGATATTCAACTCCCCAGACTAGAAATCTTCTAAATAGTGATATACTTTCTTAACTTCATAAGTTCATCATAAAGACACAAACACAATGAAACTGTTTAAGCTCTATTAAGTTATTTTTGCTTCAATTCTTCATCTCTATTTCTGAAAAGATTTTATTTTGTGTATGAGTATGTTGTATGACAACACTTTTTCTGGGGGAGATGTACTACCTCTACTCACTCCAAATATGGGGAAACCCTTGCCAGACCAAAGTGCAGATACCACCAAAATCCTACTTTGAAAACCACCAAGAGTTTTATTAAGGTTACTGACATGAATATAAGTGAAAGGTTACTTTCAGGGGCAAAAATGACTCAAAGACAGCTAATTCACCTCACCCCAGCACAGGTGACAGCTCAGCTGGGAACCTGAAGCACACTGCACAGCCCACAGGGATCTCAACAGGTTGAAGAATGTCCTTCCCTAGAGACTGTCAGTCAAAACCCCTTCCAGGCAACTCAGCCGCTTTCTGCATCTTCCAGGAAAATGGTCTCAGAACCTTCTGTGCAGTGGCTTGAGTCTTCTTTGAAGCTTAGAATGCTCAGCTTTCATAGTTTACTGGGGGCTGGGGGGAGTGGTGAATCTAGTCAGTTTCAGGGACTTCCTGAAGCTACTTTTACCTGTTTTACTTCCAGTATAAAGAGCTTCCCTGAAGAATAGAATGTTTCAATATGGGAGGAAACTGTCATACAACAGTGTTTTGCCTGCATATATATTTGTGTGTCACCTGTCAAACAACAGTATTTTGCCTGCATGTATGTTTGTGTGTCACCTGCATGCGTAGTATCCAAGGGGGCTGTAAAACTGTGTTGGAACCCCCGAGAACTGCAGTTATAGACAGTTCTTAGTAGCCATGTGAGTATTGGGACCTAAGCCTGGGTACTTTGCCAGATTAGCAAATGATCTTTACCTCTGAGCCATCTCTCTAATCCCAAAATCTATGTCCTTTTTTTTTTCTAGTCTTGTTTTTACTCTGCCTTTTCAGTAGTGCTACTCCCTATAACTTTTTTTTTTCAATTTACTTATTTATTTTATGTATGTGAGTACAGTGTGGCTGTCTTCAGACACATCAGAAGAGGGCATCAGATCCCATTACAGATGGCTGTGAGCCACCATGTGGTTGCTGGGAATTGAACTCAGGACACCTGGAAGAGCAGCCAGTGCTCTTAACCGCTGAGCCATCTCTCCAGCCTCCCTATAACTTTTAATTATTTACTCTGTACCTACTCATAACAACTCTTCTCTTCCTGAAAAACTGCTCCCACTCTGTGTGTCCTTAGCAAGCACAAGGCCTCCATCTTAGAATTCAATGTAAAATAAAAATTGAGTTTCCTTTACTTTGACCTCTTAAAGAGTTCCTGGACCTCAAATGGCTCCCAGCTAGGAGGGAAGTTAAATGGCCAAACCATGGCGCCTGAGGAGTTAATGTATGAAAGTCATGATAATCTGAGGTTGTCTTGCATAAAATAATATACATTGAACATGATTTAGTTTTAATGTATTTCACGAGGCTATACTGCCAGAATCTGGTGGTTCTCTTCTGGAACCTAGAGCAATGCTATGACAGGTTTTAGGTGGTCCAGAAGCTGCCATTGCTAGATTGCACACAAGAACAGTTTGCTGTGCATTCCTGTGACAGCCTTAGCCCCTCAGAGTGTGCTGTCTTTGTCAGGGTTTGTATTCCTGCACAAAACATCGTGACCAAGAAGCAAGTTGGGGAGGGAAGGGTTTATTCAGCTTACACTTCCACATTGCTGTTCACCACCAAAGGAAGTCAGGACAAGAATTCACACAGGGCAAGAACTTGGAGGCAGGAGCTGATGCAGAAGAGGCCATGGAGGGGTGCTGCTTATTGGCTTGCTTCCCCTGGCTTGCTCTCATCCCTGGACTACAAACCCAGGGATGGCACCACCCACAATGGGCTGGGCCCTCCCCGCCTTAATCACTAATTGAGAAAATGCCTTACAGCTGGTTCTCGTGGAGCCATTTCCTCAAGGGAGGCTCCTTTCTCTTGTGATAACTCCAGCTTGTGTCAAGTTGACACACAAAACCAGTCAGTACATATGCCAAAGGCTGCAGACCAAACCCCTACAATCCCACTGTGCAAGACTCACAGCTGTGTATCAAGAATGGCCTGGCTCTGCCCACCTCTCCAACTGGCTTTGCCCCAAGTGTATTCCCTTCACACTCTGGGTCTCTGCCAAAGCAGACTGCTCAGGCCTGCTTTCAGTTCCTTGAATACTCATTTCCTCCAGGGGGCCCTTTGCCCAAGAGTTCCCACTGCCTAGATGTTGTTCTACGGGCTCTGAAGCCATGGCTGTTTTCCTAGACTCAGCTTAATCACTTCCGTAGGAAAACCTAGCAGGTCTGCTAGATCAGTTCTGCCTATCCCACACTCCAGGAGTTCCATGTACCAGCAATCTTTATCAGAGTTACGATTTTTCCATTAGTTTGTACATAGGACAGCTTATGTGGGAAAAGAGTAGATGCTCAAATATGTATTTGCTAGTCCTGAAGAAGGGAAAGAGCAAAGGGCCTTCCACCAGGCTAACCTCCTTTCGTTGCAGTTAACATGCAGGCAGATGCCAGGAGAGTAATTTCCAAGGACCTACAGACAATGCCCATTTGCCACCAAGGCTCATGGGTTGTTCTTTTCTTCCCCTCTCAGGAAAAGAATAAAATCTACTCCGCGAACATTCAGCAGCATGGTGTGAAGCTATTACTGCGACATTCTGGAAATCATCACATCGTTCCAAGCAGAGAAATAAGACAATCTCCCCAAACAAATGTCAAAAACTTTACCACACTGTCATGCATGCTGCTTGTAGCATTTGTCTTTTGTTACTTTTCTTTTTTTCATCCTGGCTTTCATCTCAAGTATCTCTCAAATTTGGGCAATTTTAAGTCTTCTTGTTACCATAGAAATAGAAAACACTCTCCGAGTTTCGGGGGGGGGGGAGTTATCCACTCTATCAGGGTTGTAGATTTTTGCCATCTTTGATTTCAAGAGAATGATTCTTTGGCAACAAATATTTCTGT
The DNA here is from genome assembly GCF_021556685.1 of Rattus norvegicus. Lineage (NCBI taxonomy): Eukaryota > Metazoa > Chordata > Mammalia > Rodentia > Muridae > Rattus > Rattus norvegicus. Next base: position 41,101,074 of record NC_141535.1, read on the forward strand.
GCCTACTGTGTGCTGAGCTTTGTTCTGGCCAGGAATCCTCCATCGCCAAGCCCCCTCCCCCCCCCGTGTGTGTGGTGTGTGCGTGGGTGCGTGTGTGTGCATGATGTGTGTGTGTGTGTGTGTGTGTGTGTGTGTGTGTGTGTGTGTGTGTTTTGAGATAGAGTTTTCCTGGCTGTCCTGGAACTCACTCTGTCAACCAGGCCAGCCTTGAACTCACACAGATCCACCTGTCCATGATTCCTGAATTCAGGAATCAAAGGTATGTGCCACCACCACCACCACCACCACCACCGGCTGAAACTTCTCTGTGAAGATCATCATACCCTCCCGGATGCCAGCTCTTGCTTTTTTTACCCATAAGTAATGTGCAAATAAGCTGCCCATGAACTGTGAGTGCAGAGTGAAAACCTGCCTTTTTCCTTTCCCTTTCCCTCTGGGCCCCTTCATACCTCTGAACCCCTTTTGTCATCCTGGGAAAGCTGGGTTATAAAGGAAGGAACCACACCACACACTGTCAAGTTAATTTTTTTCTGGTTCTATTTTACAGTTAGATAAAATATCTCAACCTCCGGGGCCATAAACCTGATGTTAAACCATTTGATTGTTCTTGTTCTGTAATCTTAGAATTTGATAGTTTCTTCAATCTATTGTAAACTTGAACAAGTTAGTGAAATTTCTGAAAAATCTAGGAAGGAAAATACCCACCCCGCCCCCTTTAATAGGCAAACATAACTAAACATACTTATATAATACTGTAGTTTCTTTCTGGCCTTGAAGACCTTATTGCATGCAGGTGGCAGTATAAGATTTTTTTTCCTACCATAATATGCATTAGTTTAAAAAAATCTTTATCTTATATCATCAGAAGGTTCTAAAGTTCCCTGAAGAACAGGTACTGAACATTCTAAGACGAACTACTAGTTAGTTTCTGCATGGAAACTTAGCCTGTCAGCCTCTCCCTCTAGGAGGACCCCCGCTCTGCCCCCAGTGAATTGTTCTTCATTGCAAACCCTCTACCTGAAATACTTTTTCTTGCCCGTAATTCTAGCCTTCAGAATACCCCCAAAATAGGATTTCTCCACAGTTAAGAGCACTTAACTACTCCTGCAAAAGATCCAGGTTCAGTTCCCAGCACACACATGGCACCTCGCAACTGCCTATATTACAGTTCCATGGGATCCAATGTTCTTTTCTGACCTCTGAGGACTCTTGCATGTATGTGGTACGCCCTCAGATATACATATACACAAAATAAATAAATGCATATTTCTCTGAAAAGAATACTCACAAGAGACCTCTACCTAAAAAGTATATTTAAGCAGAGCCAAGTTCTTAGACTAAAGATATTTCCTAATTTACAATCCACCCACTAGAGATGTGACTCTTTTCACTTTTGTAAATCCCCGTTGAAAACCATCAAATATCCCTTGAAGGACTTAGCCTGAGAGTCATTATCAGTTTATACTCCCAAGGGATTCCTTACGCTGACATAGCACCAACCCTCTATGGAAAACGAGCATCAGAGCAGGCACCAGAGGGTGGTGCTGACGAGAAGAGATGACAATAAAAACTAATACCATCTTGGATTTCACACTCTTTAATTCCTTGGTGCCCCTTGAAGGTTTCCCTGCCCCAACACACTGACACACACACACAAACACACATGGACACACCCACAGAAACACATAGGGATGCATGTACATACACACACACACATGGACACACCACATATGGATACAAGGACACACACACACACACACACACACAAACACACACACATTCTCCTACTCTGCTCTTCTTGTCTAGGCTTGTCTCTGTAATTGGCTATGTGTGCACTTTATAGCTCTGTGTATAAAATGTCTGCATTCGCATCCTCAGGTCTGTCTGTGTAGCATTGGTAATCCATAAAAAGTTAATTTAGATTATGGTTGCGTGGTTTAGTCATTCTCACCTTCATTAGCAACTGAGGGGGCAATGATGGATTTCAAAACCAGGGTTTGAATATACTTTCAAAGCGGCTAGACTAACTGGAGTGACCATTTAGGGGGACTTTGGAAAGGTATCATATAAATACATCTATTATGTCTTTTGAAGGAAACGTGTTTGCCTATTGAACTGTCTGCGCATGTTTCTGGCAGGTTCCCTTTCTTAGTCTCTTCAGCGCTCCACCCAGCTTCTGCTGGGTTTGCCTTCAGATCCCTTAGTCACCAAGCTTCACAGAGTGAGGTCTACAGCACCTTAAGAGGAGCTGCCCCCTAATATGCCTGCAGGTGAGGCCACCAGTCAACTGCATACCATGAGTATTCAGCGGGGAAGCAACAGTTACATAGCTAGCAGGCTGGGAAAGCTTCCAGTAGGGACACCTCCATGTGTCCTACCACCCTCAGAAAATGTACCTCTTGCTTTGCCCTTAAAAGCAAATTAGCATCAGGGGCAGAACAAGAGCAGCACATCAGAACCTTACAAGAAGTCTTTCTGCAACCTGGTGGAGTGTGGAGGTTTGGTTAAGTGGGAGCGGAGCTGACAGAAACCACTAACTCCTCTGGGCACACAGAGTGCTCTGTAGGTAGCCTTAGCCTTGCCTGCCCTTGGCAGGACCTATCATCAAGGGCTGTTTAGCTTTGTCAGGGGTTTCCTCTCAACATTTGTCAATGACCATTGTCAGGTGTTGCTAGGGCTGCAGGAGAAAAGTTCCAGTTGATTGGCCAAGCAACTGTATACCTTAGCCAATCCGAATGCTGCGCCTGGTGGTGGGGGAGGGGGAGCCTAACAAGATAGAACAGTATCAGCAGAGGGAGACCCACTCCGTGTACTAATAAGGCATCTCGAACTCTAGTGTGCAGGAATACTATGCTCTCTACAGCTCCAGCCATGACCTAGGAGCTGCTCAAAATGTTACAGTTATGAGCTAGAGTCATTCCTACTGATTGGAGGCTCTCAAGATTTCAAAAGAGGGAGTAGCTCGTCTAAGGAGGAAGTAAAACTCCTTGCTCACTGTGTTTTACAGCCTTCCTTAGTAAAACTGCTGAATTGTAATTTGAAATATTCCACCCTTTCAAATAACTCGAGCACGGCGCTTGAAAAACAGGAAATGAGAGAGGCACACTTGTATTGTCAACTAAACATTCACAGACCTTGCACCCCAGAGCCAACCTTAAAAAAAAAAAAAAAAAATCAGACATGCCTTACGAATTCGTTTAAGAACAGAGACAAGCAGGGGTCACTACCAAGGGAACCATTGTGTCTCTGACAGTGTGGTGAAACCTTCGTGGCAATTATGAAATTAATGAAAGACAAATAATCATATTGTAAGAAAATTTGGATCGGGCCTCATGTTAGATGGGGGAAGATTCGGATAGATAGGGCAGAACTCGAAGGTTGGTAAGGAGAGCCCTTGGCCATGGTGAGGACTGGGCCCGCCTTTCCAAAGCTTAGCTCTCATAGCATCTATCCTCACTGAACTCAGGTACCCTGTCAAAGTCAGAGCTAAAAAACTGTCAAGCTTCCTATCATACAGACTTCTCATTCAATCAGCAATATAATCACCAAGCTGGAACGTTTTTATTGCCAGTTTTTAATTCAGTCATAAGAAAAGTTTAAGTCTTCCTTGCCAAGCCTCTCACTTGGCTGTCAGACCTGTGCCTCAGAATGTTGGAGCCACCGCTCAAGAACGGCAGCGGGAAGGACCGGAAGAGGAAGTAAGGGAAGTATCGAGTAAGGGCGGAGTTGGAGGGTGTCGGACACCGAAGTGTATTCTCTGTCATGTGGCACGTTGTTATCCAGCCCAGGGTCTTCCAGAAGATCCCACAGTCAGGCTGACAGACCAGCTTAGCTTCAGGCAGAGAAGATGTCCCAGGGTTCTGCAGGATCGCTTCAGATACCTTCAGGAATTGGTCAAAAAGATAGGAAGGAATAAAGGTTCCAGGGCTAGGCAGTTCCCCCCTCCCCTTCTGCAGCAGAAAGACTGTCCGTAGGCAGAACTTGACTTTGTAGGGAGGGCAGCACTAGAACTGCCTGAAGAAATAAACAGATAGCAAAGCAGTGGTGCCCACTTGATGCCAATGTTGTAGCTGGCACAGTTCTTGATTGGACTTTCCTGGGATCCTCCAGTGCCATAATGAAAGAGCTATGAATAGTGGGAATTACTATTCTGAAAGGGAAGGAACAGGGAATTTAGTTAATTCTTCAGTTGAGTGTGATGTTAAACGCAGATAGGGTGCCATTGACCTCATGGTCATGTTTGAGTGATAGATACCTTTCCGTAGTCTCAGGCATTTGAATACTAGGTGTTCAGTTTGTGGTTCTGTTTGGGAAGGATTAGGAGGTGTGGCTTTGCTGGAGAAAGTATGTCAATTGGGAGGGGGGGTGGCTTTGAAGTTTCAGAAGCCATCTGCCATTTCCAGCTCCCTCTCTACCTACGGCTTGCAGGTTGAGATGTACCGCTCTCTGCTGCTCCTAACATCATGTCTGCCTGCTTGCCACACTTCCCTGCTGTGGCGGTGAAGGACTCCTTTCCCTGCTGAACTGTAAGCCAAAATAAAAGGACCTTCGGTTGCTTTTGTCTTGGTATTCGATCGCAATGATAGAAAGTAACTCCTAGGGCTGGGGATTTAGCTCAGTGGTAGAGCGCTTACCTAGGAAGTGCAAGGCCCTGGGTTCGGTCCCCAGCTCCGAAAAAAAGAACCAAAAAAAAAAAAAGAAAGTAACTCCTAGAGTCGGTGACCTGGGGTGGAACATGCCCTTTGGAACAGCATGCATCATTTGTCCTGTGGTCATGTGACCAGTCCTGTCATCTGTGATTACTGCCACCACGTTTGTCTATTAACTACCTAGGACTGTTATCTTCATTTCAGAAATTGTGGCATCTTGTTGGGTATCTATTTATTTTATTCTACTTTGGCTTGGTTGTTCTTGAGACAGGATCTCACAGAGCCCAGGTTGGCCACCATGTGGGCAAGAATGACTTTGAACTTCGGATTCTCCTGCCTCCACTTTCCAAGTGCCGGGGTTTAGAATATGTGCCGTCATGCCAGGCTCCTATTTGATAATTATAACACAGAATCACCCTGATCCTATCATTTTTCTTCAGGAACAGACGTAGAAAACTCTCCACTCACCTCTCATTCCTATTAAAACACCTAAACCTAGAGGGTGGGCTACGAAAGTCACCATTACCCTATATCCTTCCTGGCATGTGGCCCAGCCACCGCATCATAGGATTCTGTAAGAGTTAGAGCTGCCCAGCTCCTCCACATTTTCATCTCAAGATAATTTCCAATGAAAATCATCCATTGATCTATAAAAGCCTATCAGATCAATGAAATACAAAAACTTGATTGCAAATTTCAACCCGAAACCAACCAGTAAAATGTATCCATTCATGTTTCAATCCTTTCCTTTCCTGAACCCACCAGCTTCTAATAATCATGGAGACCTTTTAATGGATGAGAAGTACAGAAGGGCAGGAGTCAATGACCAGGTTAACCCATAGCTGAGGAAGCACAGGCTGCCATATATATATATATGAAAGACACATAAAGACAACATGCTCTAGATCCTTGATCACCAGAAAAGCACAAATTAAATTCAGGGTGGCTTAAAATAAAAACACTAACGGCACTACATACGGTATTTTTAAAAACACTTGGAACAATTGTATATCATTACTGGGAAAATAATATTGAATATTCACAGCTGGGTGGTGATGATGCATGCCTTTAATCCCAGCACTTGGGAGGCAGAAGCAGGCAGATCTCTGAGTTTGAAACCAGCCTGGTCTACAGTGTGAGCTCCGGGGCATCGAGGGCTACACAGACAAATCCTGCCTTCAACTCCCACCCCTGAAAAAGGAAAATTAACCTTGGGAAAAAAAATGTTATTTCTTTTAAAACGAACCGTATGCTAGCTGTGATCCAGCAATAACACAGAAGCTATCCCCCATGTTTATCGAAAGATCGGCATTCTGCACAACGGCTTCAGTCCTGGAGAATCCTCGGCACCGGTCAGAGGAGCCGTCTGGACTGGTTGGAACAGTCTTGCGGTGGAGTAATACTCAGCAATGCAAATGTGTGAAGTGCAAACACATCCAGGAACTTGGAACAGTGGCAAACACTGGCAGAGAGGCCATGCGGGAGCTCCGGGTAAGGAAAATTCTCCTCCGTATCTTTTCTTTTTCTTTTTTTTTTTTTTTGTTTGTTTCTTGTTGTTGTTTTTATTTTTGTTTTTTGACAACAGGATCTCTCTGTGTAGCCCTGGCTGTCCTGGAACTCACTCCATACAGCAGAGTGGCCTCAAACTCCCAGAGATCCCGACTACCTCTGCCTCTGAGTTCTGGGAGTAATGGCGTGGGCCACCACCCACTCAAAATGTCTGCATCTTAGTGAGGGTTTGATACACAGGCAGACATTTTCCAGAATCCCAAACTTACAACTCCCACATGTCAACAATACAACATTTCACACCAAAAGAAGAGCATAGGGGGTTGGGGATTTAGCTCAGTGGTAGAGCGCTTGCCTAGCAAGCTCAAGGTCCTGGGTTCAGTCCCCAGCTCCGAAAAAAAGAAAAAAGAAAGAAAAAAAAAAGAAGAGCATAAATGTTGCCCTGATGGTTGACATAGATATTGAGGTGGATTGATGCCTATCAATTTTTTTTCTTCTCAGTGTTAGGAATTAAACCCAGGGCCTTAAACATACTTGCCAAATATTCTATTACATTACACTCAGCTGTATTTTTTTTAAACACTGTTGTGATTTGAACTCAGGCCCTCACACATACTAGACAAATATTATATCACTAAACTATAGCGCTCTGTCTCTCTCTCTGTCTCTCTCTGTCTCTCTCTCTCTCTCTCTCTCTCTCTCTGTGTGTGTGTGTGTGTGTGTGTGTGTGAGAGAGAGAGAGAGAGAGAGAGAGAGAGAGAGAGAGAGAGAGAACTTTTTTATGTGCATGTTCTGCCTACATGGCTATCTGTGCATCCCAGGTGTGCTTGGCACTAGAAAAGGGCACCAGATCACCCTGGAACTGGAGTTACAGACCATCATTGAATCACCACACAGGAGCTGGGAATTGAGCCTGGGTCTTCTGGAAGAAAAACTGATGCTTTGAGCCATCTCTCCCGTCCCAAGAACAGTCACATTTTAATGGTGACATCTACAGGAAGATGGGAGTCATATGGTTGTTCACTGTAAAATTCTCCCCAGTTGGTGCATATTTGAAAACCCTCACAATAGAGCGCTTGGGAGGGTAATCAATGTGCCTTTGTGACACGCAGACCCTCTCCAGTCATTTGTTAGATCTGAATGCTCCATTTCTTAATGCTATATTGTTAGCAGATTATAGAGAAGACAAAGGCTGGGGTTGGGAGACTCTCCTATCTGACTTCTTTTCTTTCAAACCTAGTCTTTTTATCTGCGTGGACAAAAGAAGCCAGCAATGGTTACTATGAAAGGGGGGAAGGTAGAGGAAAGGACCTGCGACCTTAAAAACAACAACCAAAGAAGCTCCTCCTGTAGACTATTGAATATCGAGAGCAGGCACTCACTCCAGACTTTGCAGAATTGAGAAATTAATGAAACCTCAAGGCTGCATCCTCAGAGCCACTGAGGAATGATAATTACAGACAGTATTTCTGGAGCAGACACATAACCTTGGCTCCCAGGGTACCCCCTAAAGCACTCTAATAGTAGGCTATTTGTGGAAGGTTTTTCCACCTTTAATAACAGAGAAATAATGTTAGAAGGAAAGAAATCCCTTATTTAGCCACTGGGGTGTTATTATTGAGCCCCAGCTGAAGGCCCCCTTAAAAGCATCCATATGGTAAAAGAACATGTTTCCCTGTGAAATCAAAACTGAGTACATCTGAGGCTTCTGAACATCTTTTTTCTTGGGTCTTAAAATGGATCTGTGCATATTTGTGGAAAACATTTTTATGATGTGCTATCTTCCAAAGTGAATGGTTATTTATAATTCATAAAAGACCAGAGCACAGGAAAATTCTCCCCTTTTATTAGCCCTGTAAAGTTAGGCCAGCTGATCAGAACATATTACAGACATCAGCTTCCCCGTATGGTTGAAGTTTTTCTCTTCAGACTAAACTCGGAGAGTCAGTGCTACTGAGTCTGTTCCTCCAAAGCTCGCACGGTCCAAATCTCTTTTGATTAAATGTTAAATAAACAAAACATCACTCTCAGAGCCAATCTCTGAAGACACAAAAGGGGAAAATACTTGGAATACTAAACATACTTTTAAAATGTCACATAGCCGTTTGTAAGAATGATGGTATGTTTTAAATAGATTTTCTTTTCTGTTTCCAACGTTTGACTGGACTTCGGGTATGGTCACCACATCACTTCCTTTCAGAGACTTGAGTCAGAGCCCCTATGGCATGAGCAAGAATGACTTGAGCTGATGATTGAGGGCAGTGAGGACTTGGACACGCTACAGGGACCCTGGTGCCAAGGGTTCCCACCCAGCTGCACCTGGCCATCTCTCACAAGCTGTGATATCATCAAGAGTTATTTCCTTCAGAGTCCTGCTTCTTAGCTCAGCCAACTGGCACCATGTCCATCCCATTTGCTGGTGTGCCTCACAGCCGGCCACATACGAGAATTACACAGACATTTCAGAGATCTCGGTTAGACCTGAAAATAGCATGTCTTTGTTTTCTTTGAACTTCCCTGGCCTCTAATATTCCAGACGAGCCCTGCCAACTCTATTTTAGAATTATATGGAGATAGAAAAATCTTTCTTTCTTCATCTAGATCTTTAAATGCCTTAAAAATACGTGTTTGTTGCTGCCAAACATAGAAGGGCAGTTCTTTCATTCGGTGGGGTTCTCTGGAAAGAAACTGCTTTGCTGTCCATTCTATACCACACTCCTGCCCCACAACTGCCCACAATCAATGATTTTCAATCACTCACATTTAACAACGTCTTGCTGCACAGAGTAATTCTTTGATCTTGTAGGCTTTTTGGATAGCTGATACCGTAGAGCTAAAGTTAATGTCAAGGTTCCTTGTTTATGAGCAATTAAGAGTATCATCAATATTGCTTGACCTAGGAAAAGAGACTCAGTCAGGAGGCTACCATTTCAAACCACACCGAAGGCTTGCCTTAAATGGGTGTGTAAGCTTTCTGTTGTTGCAACAAATGCTTGGGATAATCAAATACTAGAGTAAAACAATGATTTGTTTGGGTTCCTGATTGTCAAGGTTTCGGAGCATGGTCATTTGCCTCCCTGTCTCTGGACTTTTGACAAGGCAGAACATGGTTGTGATGGCACATGGCAGAATATCCTCACTTCATGACCGGGATGAAACAGGAAGCCGATGAGGCCGTGGCACTAACGACTTCCTTCCAAGCATGCTCTTGGAAGATCAGGAGACCTTCCACTAGGTCCTACCTCTTGAAATTTCCATTGCCTGCCAATGACACCAAACTGTAGACAAGCCTTTAATGTATGGGCCTTTGAGGGGCGTTGTAAATTCAAACTACAGCAGAGGGAAAGACTAACTTCAGAAGAATTCAATGTTTCTCTCCTCCTTACTAGTTATTAGCGTTTCAGCTTCCAGAGAACAGTGAAGATGCCAGAAGGTGTTGGTTCATCAAGTTGTAATGTCCAAGCAGCTCTTGGGTGAGCTTTCGACATCTTGAGCTGTCGACCTCAGATCAGAATGGAGAGCTTATGCCAACTGCCCCATGTGGTACCATTAGTGGGACTGGGAAATGCAGTATTTATTCAGAGGGCCATAATAACATCATCATGAAGTCACCTGCCCACCCCTAAGTGGTTTGCATTTTATAAGGTCCATTGAAAGAAAGGCATACCAGAATGAGTGCATGAGTCTATTTTCTTTTCCACCCTTACTGTTACTAAGCATAGCTACCTAAGTATTGTTTGCTTTAAAAGGTGTGTGTGTGTGTGTGTGTGTGTGTGTGTGTGTGTGTGTGTGTGTGACAAAACCAAGAGGACAATGTGCTGTTATCCCATTTGGGGGTAGACCCTACCCAAATTTATTTCTCTATTACAAATATGAAATCTGTCAAGATCCTCTTCATCAGTGATCATTCAAAACATTAAATCAATGGATGCCATACATGTTGACAAAACGTCTACCAGAATCTCACAGCTGTCCAGTTTATCTATCTATTCACAGTCCAAACATTCCCAAGGTAGAGACAATGAGTCTCTGTGACCCTTGCCCTTCAGGAGTCACATTGAAGGTGTTCTATTCCATGTGCCCATGCCCTGGCCTGATCACAGGTATCATTCTCTTGATCCTGCACCAGGGCAAGAAGATAGGAGATGTAAGCCTCAGATAATACCTCCTGAACTTCATGAACACTTCATGAACTTTGTCTACCTCCTCTTCTGGGTTTCTGCCACCTACTCTGTCTGTTAAAACCTGGTACATGGTCAGTCAACAGAAAAACTAATGTTTTACTACACTGGAAAAGCATCCCAGGATCCAGGAAGGGTAAAATGTCAACTGTTCACTTTGTGTTTCTGAAATTTAAGCCAGCATTGGCAAGCACACCACGTTTGATTTTCTTTTCTCCTTTGTAGGATGCTGACCCTCTCCTCTTCCTAGGCCAGTGCTCACAGCTCATGTGACTAATTCTCTCCATCTACACACCAGTCCAATTATCCTTCTGATCTCCAGAGACAAGCCAGGCGTTGGCCTTTCTTCAAGAGACCCTAAACATGGCTTTCTTACTCAGCATCCACTGAGCTAAATGCTGTGAAAGACAAGATTTGGGTGGGCAAATCAGATGACTTTTTATTTTTCCCATCCTAATTAAGCGCTATACCACTGAACTGTGCTCTTAGCTTCTTTTTTAAAAAACTTTACTTTGAGACAAGGTTTTGCCATGCTGCCTAGTTTGTCCCACTCCAAAGCATAAGTGGGACTTGAACTTGCTCTCTTTCTCCCTCAGCCTTCCAAGCACTTGAGACTTCAGGCCTGTGTTGTAAGGCCTGGCTGAGAACTGAATTGGAAAGAAATCTGGGTGAAGAGAAGGCTGTCAAGAAGGAGCCAGGTGTAGTGACTCACGCCTGTTATCGAGGAACCTTGGAAGCTGAACCAAGAGGATAGTCGCAAGTTCTAGACCAATCTCGGCAACATAGTAAGTCTTGGGCCAACCTGGGCAACAGATCAAGATCACAGTTAAAAATAAATTAAATTGAATGTAAAATAAAGTATAGACAATGCCAAGAAGAAACCCAAAGCATCCCTCTTGCATGGGGCTCTCACTAAGGCCATGGTCTGATTATTAAGCTTCATAAGTAGGCCAGACAAGCTCCAGTGGCCAGGAACTCTTGAGGAAGTTTCCATCCCCCAGGACAAGGACAAGCTTCCTGGTTTATTGGGAGCAGCTCTCCTAGGCTGGGCTACAGGTATGCAAATGCTACAGGTGGATTAAGATACAGATCCGCCCAGCTTGAGAGGCCTGTGCTAGGCTCTGAGGCCCTGGGGCAGCCACCTGTGGAAGGCCGGCCACTCACCCCCACCTTAATTGGTAATAGTTCTTCCAGAGGCTGGCTGAAGGCAGAACCCCCTTATTGGCTCAGAAGCATACCTTCCTGTGTATCACCATATTCTCTCACTGTTAGCTGCTCACTTGTGCTCAAAATCCTCAGCCCCCCATCCCTTCTTGATCAGCACAGAAGACAGACAATTCCAGCCGTTCTTACCTGCTCTTGACTTTGGCCATCCTTGGCTGTGGTTTCCCCAAGCTTCTCCATCCTTGGTCCTGTTTAGCCACTTAGGTCTTGTAGACACATGATGCCAGCCACTTTACATAATTTAAATTTTTTTTAAGTGGCGCCTGAGAACCCCAGGGCTCCTGGCCTCACCGCAGGTCTGGAGACCCTCGAACAAGCCCTGGAATCTCAGACTGCACTTTCTCACCTACAGAGCGGTGTCCCTGCGCTTCCCTGAAGCCCAGCACCGCCCAGAGCCCAGCGCTGGCCAGCATGGGATAAGCACAGTCAACTTCCCCAAGTTCTGCCTCCTCAAGAAGCCACGCCCAGTGTCAGGGCACACACCGACCCACGCTAGTGGACATATTTTTTTTTTTTTTTTTTTTTTTTTTTTTGGTTCTTGTTTTCGGAGCTGGGGACCGAACCCAGGGCCTTGCGCTTCCTAGGTAAGCGCTCTACCACTGAGCTAAATCCCCAGCCCCGGACATATTTTTTTAAACAGATAAAATTAGTGTTTTGCATCCGCATTTATGGAAAACGATTTCTCATACTATATAATTCACCACGTATGCATGACACGCCTCAAAAAGGGGATAGAGGGGGTTGGGGATTTAGCTCAGTGGTAGAGCGCTTGCCTAGGAAGTGCAAGGCCCTGGGTTCGGTCCCCAGCTCCGGGGAAAAAAAAAAAAAGAACCAAAAAAAAAGGGGGGGGGGAGGGCAGAGGAGATGGGAGAGAGAATAAGAACCTGTTATAATTAGTACTTCTTCCGGATTTTCTTCCAAAACCCACTAATCTACCTTCTGTCTCTGTGAATTTGCCCATTGGCCACTTCATATAAATAGAATCATAGAAGGCGTGGCCTTCTGGGTCTGGTTTCCTTCACTTAGCACAATGTTTTCAAAGTATATCCATGTTATGGAATAAATTACAATAAAATTATTTTATTTAGCCCAATCTATCCCAAATATTATTGTTTCATGTAGTCAAAATAGGAAAAAGAATGATTAATGACGTGTTTCGCTTTTTTTATATTACGTTTTTGAAGGTCCGTGTGTATTTTAGACTTCAGCCAGCTACATTTCAAGTGTTCGGGGACCACACGTGACTTGCAGCTACTATGCCGGCTAGCATAGCCCTAGCCAGAGCCCTTTGTGTTGTTTGATAGTCTCGTTGTTTGGTTTAGTGTACTTGAGTTTTTTTTTTTTTTTGTGAGACTATGCCATTTGCTATGTAGACAACTCGGGCCTCAAATTGTATAGCAGTCTTTCTGCATCCAGAGTCATGGGATTACGGGCGTGCGCCACCCCCTCCTCGTCTGGTCCCTCCACAGGCTGTTCTGCCTGCTGATCTTTCATTTATCTCAGCCTGTGCTGAGCTGAGTCCTTTGAGTAGGCTTTGGTGGGCAAGAGGGATGATATTTTATTTTTCCAGACCTGTGGATTGATCCCATGCCCCCCCCCGCCCCAACACACACACACACACACACACACACACACACACACACACACACACACACACAAAGTGCTATACCACTGAGCCATGTCCTTAACTCCTTTTTAAAAATCTATTTTGAGACAAGGCTTTGCTGAGCTACATAGCCTCATCTTGAGCTAACCCTGTCGCTATCCTTCTCCCTCTGTCTTCCAAACGCTTGGGATTTTAGGTCTGTACCATGAGGCCTAGCTGAAAGCATAATTGTTAAGGCAGCTGTAATCATAGAACCTTGGAAGTGGAGGCAGGAGAACATCTTTCTCCAAGCCTCACTCCACGCCTGGGTATCATTTCCTCTCCCTAGGCACCTACTCACACCAATATGGGTGGGTGACTTAGGGATCCTAAGGCTGGGACCACTCTGCTGTTTTGCTAAATGCCCTTGTGCCCTGCAGAGGGTCCTAAGCTTGCAGTCTGGCCTTGACTATTCTAATCACACATCTTGGTTGTTACCTTGACTACATCTGCAATGAGCTAAAGCTCAAGCTTGCAGAGCCTGCTTGGGGTAGATTTTCTTGACCTGGTGTTCGAGGGGGCAAGATCCACCTTAAATATGGGCTACAACTTCTATGGCCAGCCCCCATATAGGATACGGAGTAAGGAAGCTCTTTCTCCTTTTGCCTGCTTCCCCTCACTCTCACTGGCAAGTCTATCTATCCTGTTGAGACATTCCTTTGCTTGTATTAGAACCCGCCGCTTCCGTTTCCAATATAGACTCCAGGAATCTTCCGGGACGCCAGCACCCGCTTGGGACTGCTGAGACATCTAGCCTCAGGGATTGAGGTACTACTGGGCTCTCAGTCTTTCCATCGCAAGACAGTGCTGTTGACTGCTCAGACTATATCCCATAAGTCAGCATATAAATCATTGTGTGTGTGTGAGAGAGAGAAAGAGAGAGAGAGAGAGAGAGAGAGAGAGAGAGAGAGAGAGAGAGAGGATTTTATCAGTTCTGTTGCTTTAGAGAACCCTGACTAGTACAGACATTGCCACTGACACAGAAGGCAACAGGCAGATTACTCTCTCTGCTGACTTTGTTTCCCCAGGTACCCAGGGTATGGATGGAGCATCTTGCTACCCTGAAGCTTTTTTCTTCTCCCCTAGAGGAAAGTCTTGAAATAAAAATTTTTTAAGAAGAAAAATTTCTCTTAAAAAGAAAGTCCGACATTTCTTTTTAATTTCCTCCCAGGTACATTTTGCAGCCATTGTTTTGCTAATAATAGCCACAAGCACACAAATAGAGCTCAGAGGTAGAGGCGGGTTTGTAAAATTGCTACATGCTTCCATTCAGCTTTATCCTGCTCTTGTCGGCCATTTCAGCAGGAGAATGGACATTTAATCAGGACAAGGGGCATCTTATTAGTCTGGTGCATGAGCTCTCACCTCCTTCCAGACTCCCGAGAAGAGAGAAACTTAGCACACAGCCAGGTACTGCCCAGCACATGAGAACTTCTGTATGAAGCAGTTGTTTTATGAACCAAGTACAGTATTTATCTATGTGGTAATAGGTAAGTTATTCCTAAAAGTCTGTGACTTAAGATTGACACCTAGAGATGTTTGTAATCCTCCCCCCGCCTCTTTTTTAGGAAAAAGCTTAAAAAATAGAAGATTGGGGGTAAACGTAATAGATCCAAATTTAATAAGGAGTTAGGAATAGCAGCATTAGATTTTTGCCTATTTCCTTTCAGAACAGGAAGTCAGGACATGAACCAGTACTGCTGGAGAAGGCACTTGGTGTGGTTGGCTTTAGGGAGGACTTCCTGTTAACAACACAGACTCACTGGAGACCCTATGGAAGAAGCTTTATATACACTCCACCACTGCCGGAGGAATAACTTCTAGGAATGTCCTGTTTTCTATTTATGCTCCAGAGAGTAAATCATAACCCTTTTCCCAAACTCTTCTCTAGAGTCTGGCTTTCCAAGTTTGTATTAATATATTTTTTTAAATTCACAGTTAGCTTTTTTTTTCCTTTAAAGATGGGGTTTCTCTGTGTAGCCCTGGCTTCCCTGGAACTCCTTCTGCAGACCAGGTACAGATGTTCTTGAACTCAGAGATCTGCCTGCCTCTGCTTCCCAAGTACTGGAATTAAAGGCATGCACTACCACCCCATGCCAAAAATCATGAATTATTTTAACAGTGGAAAATCTGGCCCACTACAGAAGTGAAGACTTCTCCAATCCCTTGATTAGCCCTTCGCAAGGCAATAGCATTCTGGGAAATGATAGCAAGGGAAGACCACTTGAAGGTCTTTGAAGACTGCCTGTGAGCTAATCACGTGAGCTAATCACTCAACGGGAACTTCATATTCCACAAAGAGTAGCATCCTCGATGCCATTCCAGGACTCCCCACCACTCGTCACTCAACAACCGCTGGGGCTTCTATGCCCAAGAGTTAACACCCAGTGCCCCAGGGAACATCCTGAAGAGTCACCATCTTCATTGACACCCAATTCAACAGGCTGTGAAGAACCAAGTTTTCTTGGGAGCACCCAGCTATGAGTCACAGACTCATTGGCTTCCATGTGGAATCATTTTCTGCTGTAATTAATTTCCACCCGTTGCGCACATTCCTGAGAGTAGAAGTACCAGCG
Organism: Rattus norvegicus; assembly: GCF_021556685.1. Lineage (NCBI taxonomy): Eukaryota > Metazoa > Chordata > Mammalia > Rodentia > Muridae > Rattus > Rattus norvegicus. The sequence continues at coordinate 41,116,858 of NC_141535.1, forward strand.
TTCGTTAGGGATTCACATCTAATTTCGCAATACTGTGAAATTACTTCAGTTGTTTCCAAGGCAGTCTTCGTGCATTCCCAGCAATTTTACTACTGTTGTCATTGAACACTGCCTGAAACGTCTTAATAATACCGTCCCCACCCCCTTTCCTATTGCTTATTTCCAGACCGAAGGAATTCTTGTGATGTAATAGGGTGATGAGGAGAGTCCGTTTTAGGGCCGGCAAGTTTTTCCATGTTATATTTGAGTCAGTTATTTGCATCTGGTCTCTATTGGTTAACATCCCCGGGCTGTGTTTGCATAACCACATTGACTCGTGAAAAGACTTCCAGTTTGAATGGAGAATACATGTGCACACATGTATACACACACATACCACACTGAATCATGGAAAGACTTCCATTTTGAACGGTAAATACATGTTCACACATGCATATACACACATACCAACATCATCTTCACCGTTAATCATCATCATCATCATCACGACCACCACCAATAAAAGAGCTCCAAGCTAGAAATACCAGTCAGGGGAAATCTGTACTACTACTGTCACTACTTTGAGACAGAGTCAGAGAGAGGGAGAGGGGGAGGGGGAGGGAGAGCGGAAGGGGAAGGGGGAGGGGGAGGGGGGAAGAGAAACAGAAGCAGAGAAACAGACAGGGATGTACACACAGAGAGACAGATAGAGCAACTCTTCGAGTCTATCACAAAGCCTTTCTGGTTTCAATTTCCTCCTCTCCTTTTGAAATAAGATCCAGTAGCTCCAGCCTTCCATCAAGAGTAAAGCAGCTAGGACTGGACAGGAAGGGGTACGGCAGACCACCCAGGAATTGAGGTGTCTGACACGGAATGGAAAAGTGTGAAGATGGTGTCAAGCAGATGTTAACAAGTTCCTGATTCTCAGGCTCCTAGTTCTTTCCAATGAAGTTCCTTCTGCTTTAGCCTTGGGGTCATCATCTAGCCAGAAAGAGCTGGTCCCTGTTGCTTTCCCGTGCATTTACTCAAACCCAGAGGCGGTAGACACCCTTTCAAAACCAAGGTTTTCAAGTCCTGGAGCAAGGTCCCTGTTCTCTAACCTCCTCAGAATGTCCTCTATCTTCCTTTCACACATATTTCTGATCACCATCTGGTATCTTCTGTCACTTCCACTACAGAGTATACCAGAACACAGAGATAAGGCCACTTACGCACCACACCTCCTTGTAGTGCCTGAGGCAAGGGGATGGCTGGACTTTCACTGTTTCACTATCATTCTAAGTAGACTTTTCTCTTTTAGATAGCAAGATTTGTGATAACAGGACCTCATTTTGTGACAGTTCAAGTGACTCCCTGCTTGACTGTGTCATTGATACTTGGAGGAAGCAAAAAAAAGTGACATCAACCTACACCTACCTATAGAATTTTTTTTTTTTTAAAAGTGACACTTTGGCTCCCAGCTTTGATTCTTGTTTAGATAAAGACGCCCCAAGGGGTGGGGGAGGAAGTAATATGATAAGTTATCTGTGTCTTAGGGGAGATAGAGGGAGATAAATAGTGAGCCTAAGAGGAAGGAGATAAAAATAATAATTAAAAAAAAAGCAGAGGTAGAGTTCGTCCCATTCACACCACAACCTTTTTTGTAAGGTAACATGATGTAAGTAGGAAGACCTCCTCCTCTCTGTGACAAGACTATGGATAAGAAGTGGTGTGTGTTTGTGTATGTGGTGGTGGTGGTTGGGGATTTAGCTCAGTGGTAGAGAGAGCACTTGCCTAGCAAGTGCAAGGCCCTGGGTTCGGTGGTGTGGGGACTAGAGAGATGGCTCAGTGGTTAAAAGCACTGGTTGTTGCTTCAGAGGACCTGGGTTTGATTCCCAGAACCCATATGGTGCTTCACAGCCATGGATAACTCCATGTACAGGGTTTCTGATGCCCTTTACAAGGGCTTCCCTGGGCACCAGGAGTGTGTGTGGTGCACAAGCCATGCAGGCCAAACATCCACACACATTATTAATAAAAAAGAAGGAGGGGGGATTTCATTCAGAGAACATTAACTATGCCAAACAGTGCTCTGAACTCATAACCAGCCCTAAGTTTATTACTGGTCTCAGCTTAGTAATAAGCTCACCACCGAATCTCAGAGTGCTGGGATTAACCCTAGTACTCTGTCTCCTCAATGGCGCTCTGACAGAAGGCAGCCAAGCCAAGAGAGGAATGATTGACAGTTAAATAATTCAACTCACCTTCCCTCATCCCTTTCCCCCATTCACCCAGGATTTTTATTCTCCCTTGTGGAGAGACTCACCTTAGCCAAGGAAAGAAACCCTAGGTATGGGGATCAGAGTGACATTGCAGAAGGGAGCAGCAGAATTCCAGCCCTCTGTGGGAGTCCCCCCTACAGAGAATGGTCAACAACGTGCTGCCCTGAGACACACCTGAAAAGCATCCAGGTGATACAGGATTTTAAGGTAACCAGGAAGTGTTCTACTGCAGGGGTTCTCAACCCTCAGGTCAGATTCCCTCAGGTCAAACAGCCCTTTCATGGGGGATCATATCGGATATCCTGCATATCAGATATTTACATTACAGGCTACAACAGCAGCAAAATTATAGTTAAGAAGTAGCAACACAAATAATGTTCTGCCGCCTCTGCCTCTGCCTCTGCCTCTGCCTCTGCCTCTCTGCCTCTGCCTCTGCCTCTCTGCCTCTGCCTCCTCTGCCTCTCTGCCTCTGCCTCCTCTGCCTCTGCCTCTGCCTCTCTGCCTCTGCCTCCTCTGCCTCTGCCTCTGCCTCTGCCTCTCTGCCTCTCTGCCTCTGCCTCTGCCTCTGCCTCTGCCTCTGCCTCTGCCTCTGCCTCTCTGCCTCTGCCTCTCTGCCTCTGCCTCTGCCTCTGCCTCTGCCTCTGCCTCTGCCTCTGCCTCTGCCTCTGCCTCTGCCTCTGCCCCTCTGCCTCTGCCTCTGCCCCTCTGCCTCTGCCCCTCTGCCTCTGCCTCTGCCCCTCTGCCTCTGCCTCTGCCTCTGCCTCTCTGCCTCTCTGCCTCTGCCTCTGCCTCTGCCTCTGCCTCTGCCTCTGCCTCTGCCTCTGCCTCTGCCTCTGCCTCTGCCTCTCTGCCTCTGCCTCTGCCTCTGCCTCTCTGCCTCTGCCTCTGCCTCTGCCTCTGCCTCTCTGCCTCTGCCTCTGCCTCTGCCTCTGCCTCTCTGCCTCTCTGCCTCTGCCTCTGCCTCTGCCTCTGCCTCTCTGCCTCTGCCTCTGCCTCTGCCTCTGCCTCTCTGCCTCTGCCTCTGCCTCTGCCTCTGCCTCTGCCTCTGCCCCTGCCTCTGCCTCTGCCTCTGCCCCTGCCCCTGCCCCTGCCTCTGCCTCTGCCTCTGCCTCTGCCTCCTGAGTACTTCGATTAAAGGCAAGCTCAGGCCCAGCTGTTCCTGGAGTCCCTTGTGTAAGGGAGGCAGGTGTGGCCAAGTGGAGTAGTCAGTGTTCTGAGGCTGAAGCCAACTGATCTTTGCCAACCAGGGCCACACCGCTGCCATGTTCTCCTGTTCTCCTGGGTTCTGGGAGTGACTCTTTGCCATGGTAGGTGGTACTAGAGAGCAAATACTGACTCCCTTGTCAAACTCTCCAAGCTTCCTGATGATAAGAAGTTTGAAGGATTTTTTTTTTTTTTTAAGAAGTAATTCTTAAAACCGTCTGGAGGCTTTGGGGTGGCTGATCTCCAGAATGAGCAATGCAGAGAGAGCCTCCACGCTTCTGCTTTCCTCAAGAGCACCAAAGGCCACAGTTTGTACACAGAGGGTATGGAGTCAACTCGTTGAGGCTTTTGGAAGATTAAAACCACCAGTAAAATGCTGTGAAAAACTGCACTTTACTCTTGAATTTACAGGATACAAGTAGTTTATATTTTACTTTGAAAACACTGTCACCTTGGAGACAGCTTTGGCCTTCATCTCTGTCCAGCCAGTTAGGTTGGGCTTTTTCTCTCATCCCTGGCTAACATTAGAGATGGTATGGACCCTGCCCAGCCCAAATTTATCTGTTAGAGGGGCTCTTTCAGTTCTGGGCGGTGGGGAGATGGAGTTCTACTTTTCTTCAAACATTTTACAATGTTTTTTAAAACCTCAACCCTAAGTTCTTCTTGAGCTAGCAGTAACCTTTAACAGATTGGAGTGAGAGACTTCTAATTCTTTTCTTTTTTTCTTTCTTTTTAATACTTATTTATTTTATGTATCTTCAGACACACCAGAAGAGGGAATTGGATCCCATTACAGATGGCTGTGAGCCACCATGTGGTTGCTGGCTTTTTTCTTTTCTTTTTTTAACATCTAATTTTTTTTTTTTTTTTTTTGCTCTGGAGAACTTAAAAAAGAATATCCATGAAGATTTACCATTAACTGCACTAGTTTTTTTTTTAGCTTCTTTAAAACATTTTTTAATATTTAATAAAATTAATTTGTGTATGTGCATGTGTGTATATGTATGTGCTCACCATTGTTTATGTGTGAAAATCAGAGGACAACTTGCGGGAATTGATTCTTTCCTTCTCCCATGTGTGTTCTGAGGATACAGCTCAGGTCGCCAGCATGGTGGTACCTTTACCCACTAAGACACCTCGCTGGCCTGAAATGTCACCTTCTTTCTTTCGGATGTTAAAGTAAAGATTTTTTTTTTCTCACTCCACACAGTGTCAGGGATGAGGCTCAGAACCTGGCACATGTTAGACATGTTCTCTACCACCAAGCTACATACCCATCCTGACTGTGGTGGTTTGAATGCAAATGGTTCCTATAGGCTCATGTATTTGGATGCCCCAGTTGGCCCCAGTTAGTGGAACTGTTTGGGAAGGATTAGGAAGTTCGACCTTGGAGGAAGTGTGTTGCTGGGATGGGCTTTGAGGTTTCAAAGGCTAGAAACATTCTGTATCAGCCCTTCACCTCCCCCTCCTCTCCTCCCTCCCCCCTCCTCTCTCCCACTGCTTATAGATCAGATGTAAGCTCTCAGATATTGCTCCATTGCCAAGCCTGCCTACCTGCCTACCTGCCGCCGTACCCCTCACAATGAGGACTGTAGACTCACTCTCTGAGACTGTAAACGGCACCCAATGAAACCCATTTTTTGGTAAGTTGCCTTGGTCATGATGTCTCTTCACAGCAACAGAAAGATAACTGAGATATAGTATAGTTCATTTCTTAGGTAAAGTACCATACAGGCGCTGGGTCCTTGTCCCCTGCTTGTTAGAAAGGCTTTGTGTCCCTCCAGTATGGATATTGCTGAGTGATGCTTTAGTGCTTCTGAGCAGTCTGTTTTCAACCTCATGTCCCTAGGGAAGGACAGAGTCCCTGCTCAGCACTGGGCCCTACCTTAGGGGAACAGTTTCTTTTTACTTAGAGTTTGAATCCAAGCAAATGATTCTTTTGCTGAAAGACTCTTCAGTAGTCAAGAGCTTGCCGTTGTCGCTAAAGTCATTGCTGTTTGAACTCTCATGTTTATTGTCCTCTTGAGAACACAAACACCCATAACCTGAAAGACAGTACAGGTGGGATGGGCGGGCCATCCAGGTATTTGACCTCAAACTCAAAGAGAACACAGACTGTGGCAGTCATTCCGAAGCCATTATTCGAAGAGGAACGGCTGGCTATCACCACCACTCGGATCTGAAATAAAGTCACAGAACCAGCACTCGCAGGATATCTGCCGGGGAAAGGCCCCATGGAGAACTCAGAGGGACCTTAAGATGTGTAAGCCTCTTTGTCCTTTCAGGAGCTCTTGGCAGACCACATGCTTGCTGGTACATTAATGCTTTGCCAGTTACTAGAGTGGTGACTACACAGAATTGGTTACATTAGCAGATGCCAGTCAACAAATCTCATTCTTAAGGTGCATCCAAGGTCATCGACAATGCCAAGTCTGTCTATTAAGAATTACAACAGGCCACACTGCTGACCCATCAGCGAATCAGACTGCGTGGAGAAGTAGTGCAGGCCGGAAAGAGGCTCAGCCAAAAAGAGAGACAGCTGAACCTTGGCCGAGCTCTGTGTGACGTGCAGGGGAGAGCCAAGTCCTAGCTCTTAGAACTCTGCACTCTCCCTTTGCAAGCAGAGACAGGGCACCCAGGAGGGGCCCCAGGAGGCTGGGAGTATGCTCCGGCAAACGTGAAACTCAAACCCCGAAAGCTCAGCCCCAAGTCCAAATAGGCTGTTACGCAAAGCATCCACAGATTGGCTCGTGCTTGATTAACGTATGAGGTTACTCGTTGGCATGTACTGCGTAATTCTCTGGCATGCCCGCGGCTCATCAGCGGCATGCTTTCCTGAGTCAACATTGACCCGCAGCCTGGCTCAGGGAGGACTGCTTCAGCCCCGTCCAAGAGGCCATCGTTTTAGATGAAACCTAAAGCCTGCTGTCCTGTTTTGCTGGCGTCATCCTGGTTGGCTTTTCGTCTCCAAGGATGACCTGGTGAGCTTAGGCGAAGTGTGCTTGAAAGGCTTGAGGAAATATATGGAGGGTTGCACCTAACTGTTGAAATGCTGAATAGTTATCTGTCATCAGCTGGATTCGAAAAGTTACAATCCCTGCCAGGACTTTGGAGGCCAAGGGAGATGGCATCTCTCACAGGAGCAGCGTTAGGCCAATTACAATGTTCAGCATTTTCCCAGCACTCGGGGTTCAGAGCTCTTTGCAATCAGTTTGTTTCCTTAGCTGAGTTTCTTAAACACACACTACACCTTGTGGAGCTCACTGGGCCTTCACCCAAAAGCTAAAGGATACAAAGAGGAAGAAAAGACTGAACAGCCGACTCTACCCAAAGGGAGAAACCTAGCCAAACATCTGAGCCTTTCATTATTCTCCAAAAGCCTGTCAATACTTACAATAGGGGGACCAGGAACAGCCAAAATGTGCAGCAATAGAAGGTTGGATCTGTATAGTGTGGAAAAAACAAGCAGTCATTAAAATCAAGCTGTAGATTATGGAGGAAACTTTAATGATGTGGAAAAATATAAACAAGAGATTGTCATGTGAGGGTAGTTATAAGACAGCATGCATGTTTGGTTGTATTTTATAAAAACAGTACATATATTTTACTTGATATGCACAGGCAGAATATAGAACAGGGAATTATGATGCTAATAATAATACTTATAAATTAAAATTGAATAAGTTTTTTATTTATTTTCCTCCGGATTGTCTACAATTTCAACACTATTTTTCATTTTAATTATTTTTAATATTTTAAAAAATGTGCTCATAGTAATCAGGTCAAACAGTCAAGGAATTTGCCCAGTTTTCCTCTAGTATATCTGGGACATGGTCTCTACATAGGTGAGTAGGTCCCTTTGTTTGTTTCTGTTTTTCTTTTCTCATCTTCATAATTTTTCTTTTGAGGCCCAGCCTTACCATGTAGCCTAAGCTAGATTTGAACTCTTGATCTCCCAAGTATGGGATAAGAGGGGTGTATCACAATCTTTCTTTTCCCTGACAAGTCATTCTGCTGGATCTCCAGCCAGTGGACCCATGGAGGGTCTCAGTCTTCTTGCTGTGGGCAGAGACTGGAGTAAGAGTATCTATTGGGCTGGAAGGGAAGACACATCCAGTGATATTTAACCCTCCTTGAGTCTTAAGTAGTGAGATGAGTCTAAACTCTAAATCTTCCAGCTCCATGCTCAGTGTTGTAGGTCAGTGCACCACTCTACCTACAACAGGGAATGGGTACTATTCAAGGAGCTATCTTGATGAACTTTTCTTTCAGTTTTAGCATTCCTGGAGTAAACTGGGGAGGCCATCCATCTCTTTTATTATATGGGCAATACTTGCTAATGTCTGCTAGGCTCCCAGTACTGCATATGAAACGAAGCTCTATTTCTTGTGAATATCTCACATGTTCTCACATGAACTCTTAGGGGCTGGTAAAACTGTTGTGCCCATTTTATAGATGAAAAAATTAAGGCTCAGAAACATTGAGCAACTATCAGGGAAACCACAGCTAAGGAATGACGAATCCGGAACCTATATTTAGATAGTTTTTTTTTTCTTTTGTTCTGGTTTTTGTTTTGTTTAAACATTACACTCAATCTCTTGCAGGCTTAGCACACAAGTGTCTTGCCCAGAACACATTTTAACTACTTCTTCCTTTCCCCTACTTCTTCATCTCTTTTTTTTTTTTTCAAATAGAGAAGAAACAGGAGTAATGTTATAAAATACAGGCTGGTGTCAGGCAGGGTTCAGGGGCCCCATTTGGCATTCAGGACTCACTGCCAAAAAGCTAGGGTTAAAAACAAAACAAAACACCCGGTCCAACCACAGTGATTCTGGGCTGGCAGAGGAGTTGCTGGCACTCTGCCTCCAGGAGTTCAGTCTGTCCCATACAAGGTGCTTGCTCCCAGGTATTTGTAGTTCTTATGTAACCAGGCACCACTTTCAACTGGGCCAACACGTTAGTGCTTGTAGGTACAGCTCATCGAGTTTTTTTTTTTTTTCAGTCAGACATACAATGCACCCTGAGTCATGTGTAAAGGACTTGAACAATGTTTTTATTGTGAACAGAGCCCTAAGGGCCTAGTCTTACAATCCTCACATGTGTGTTTGTCACCTGAGTGGAGAAAGGGCCTGCCTGGTGCTGGGGCCTGTGGTCCTCTGTACCATCGGCACGTAGACTTGGGCATGCTGTGAGCTGTCACCCACCACCCATCTTTGGCCTCTAGAAGCTGGAGGCTTGGGGCTCACTGAAACAGCCTCCTCGTTTGCTCTTCTTTGCACTTTTAGCACCTGCCTGCCTCGGCTGGGCCTCTTGGCCTTACCTAATTTCTGATTTGTTTTTTTTTTTTTTTTTTCCTCCTGTGTCTCAGAAGGCTGTATCCATTGACTCCACAAAGCACAGAACTGGATCCTTTTCCCTCAAATGCCTCTTCTCTGTTCCTCACATCATTTCACTGGTCTCTCTGCCCCCACCCCCGTGTGTGTGGGAGGTGTATGTACATGAACGTATTTATGTGCATGTACATGTGCTTGCTGAGGTGTCTGTTCATGTATACACTGTTGTTCAGAGGTCAACAGCACGATATCTTCTTCAATTGCTTTCCACAGTAGTCTGTTTTTGTTGTGTTTTACTGCTCCCTATTATTTTTTTGAGGCAGGATTTCTTCAATGAGCCTAGAGCTTGCCATTTCAGTAAACTGACTAGCTAGCAAGCTCTGGGGATTCTCCTATCTATTCCTCCGTGAGGAACTAAAAGATTGTAGACGTTCGGGGCCACACCTGGCATTCTACGTGGGTGCTGGAAACTCAAACTCAGAGCCTCATTTTCCACAGGAACCTCTTTGTCCACTGATATCTCTCTCTCTCTATCTCTCTCTCTCTCTCTCTCTCTCTCTCTCTCTCTGTCTCTCTCTCTCTGCTCCAAACCTCTCAAGATTATATCAGCAGATAGGCTGGAGGCACCCATAGAACATGGAGGCCCCAAGTGTTGAAATGAGTTAACGCAGTGATTCGGGAGCCAGATGCTGGGAGAAGTTTCTCTGTTCTGATATTCAGCAACTCAAGAGTCCCGACATCACTTCTTAACCCCATCTAAATCTAATGTTCTCTGCGAGCGGAGTGGGGCTGTACACGAGTTCTTACTTCTTAGCATTGATAAGAGCCCTATGTTAGGCTCCAAAGCCCTGATTGTGGGGCTCAGCTTACATGTGCTATTTGCAGGTGACTTAGACCACAACACTGAACTCCTCTCTGCCCGGGGAACTTTGTTTACAAATGAAGGTAATAAAAAAAATGCCCCCTTATTGGGTTATCAGAAGATTAAAGTGGTTAATAAACATCCAATCCCTGGGTATGAAGCCCAGTCTACACACAGATGCCTCCTGCAGTAGCTGTCTATCATGAGCTTTGTCCTGCTTAGAATGGTGCTTGCCAGGGTGCACATGTGAACCGGTGGTCCCCGCCGCTGAACGAGCTTCATTCTCTTGCATTCCTTTGGCTGTTTCTGGTATCCTGATCATGATGATCCTGCCCAGGGTCTAGGCACAAGAATGTTTCTCTGCCTTCCATACAGGTGAAAGTCAAACCAAGAGAGGCAGGTTTCTCCATTCAAATTCTTGTTGGATTTTGTAAGAATGATTATGGCTTGCTCAATGGTTTCGTGAGACCTTTACACACCATGTCATGTTTAATTTTTTCTTCTTAAATGAGATCAATCACATGTGCTAGCTGCCTTTTGTCAACTTGACACAAACTTAGACATATCTGGGAACAGGGAATCTTAATTGAGAAGATGCCTTGGTGAGACTGGTCTGGGTGCAAGTCTGTGGTGATATTGTCTTGACTAATGACTGGTGTGGAAGGGTCTAGTGCACTGTGGGTGATGCTGTCTGTCCCTAGACAGGTTGTTCTAGGGTCCATAAGAAAGTATGTTGAGCAAGCCATGGAGAGCAAGCCAGGAAGCACTGTTCCTCCACGGCATCTGCTTCAGTTCCTGCCTCCATGTTCCTGCCTTCAGTTGCTGGCCTGACTTCCTTTGATGATACACTGAGGTTTAGAAGTGTAATCAGAAATAAACGCTTTCCTATGCTTTTTTTTTTTTTTTGTTTTGTTTTTTTGGTTCTTTTTTTCAGAGCTGGGGACCGAACCCAGGGCCTTGCGCTTCCTAGGCAAGCGCTCTACCACTGAGCTAAATCCCCAACCAGAAATAAACGCTTTCCTTCCCAGTTGCTTTTGGTCCTGGTGTTTTATCACAGTGTTAGAAACCTAACTAAGAGAGTAAAAGTTTAGAGCAGGACCTGGGGGAACAAAGTATGCATCTCACTAATTTTTCTATTGTAAAACAAATCTAGCCCAGTTAATAGAAAACATACAAGAAACGGGGGGGGGGGGGGCAGGGGGGAATGAGAACTTTGTTTTCCTTCACTATGCTACCACTGTTTGTTTTGTAGTCCAAAACTCTAAAAGAACTCAAATCTTAAAGGAATTCACCTAAGAATGATTGTAGAGCATGAAGACTACATTTGCTTAGACTCTGGAAAGGGAAGGATGCACCTTGATCCTCCTTGGCAACAAGGAAACCGAGTACCATCTCTTTATCTGAGACCTGTATCAGAACATGGTCATCAACCCTGGAAGGTGTTCAGAGCCAGTGTCCCCAGCATCAGCACCTTCCAAGAGAGAAACAATTCATTTGCCAACTACCAACACCAGGAGACAGCCAGAGAGCACTGGGACTGTTTGAGTTCACTCCTGGGAGCCGAGTCTCAGGTTGTAGGTCTCAGTGATGCAATATTAAAGTTAAAGCAGAAAGTCCACAACGGTCACTTTGGTATACCTTCTGTGGAAACTCAGTTTTCCTCAGGGCAGGTTTCTGTTACATGTCTTATTGGGATATTTCTTTGGTTGCCTGAAGCTCTTAGGCATGTTCTGTGTTTTTACTGCACCCTTCCCATCCACACAAAGACCTATTTCAGGTAAAGCCACTGGAAGGTTCTATTTCAAAAGAAGAAGGAAGATGCACATGACCAAGAGAATCTTTCCATTTGCAAAAATAATGCAAACCCTTCAAGTGTGCAATGTCCTGCAGAGCAGCAGTAAAATTGTCAGCCTTCAGTAATAAGCCACATTTTTCATGGCATTTTGTCATTGGAGAAGCACTTTTTACAGTAATCATGATTTTAACCATGTTTTTACTTATTATTTCAAAATCAGGGCCATATTAAGACTTTCATCAGCCATAGGCACATATGCCTTCTCAGGCTTCTTTCTCCATTAAACACACACACACAAACACACACACACACACAAACACACACACACACACAAACACACACACAAACACACACACACAAACACACACACACAAACACACAAACACACACACACACACACTCACACACACACACGCACGCACAAGATGGGAAGGAGGAAGGGACAACAGAGGTCTATCATGATCCTAGCAAGAGCACCTCCAAACACCATGGAGAGCAAGAGGATGAAGGGAAATGTCTTCAGGGAGCAGCAGAACCTTTCAGAAATATGCGTTTGGGGGCTGGGTTTCAAATATCTGCATTTCCAGAAGGCCACTTGAAGAATTAAGAGGAGGACATTGGGCCAGAAGAACAATGACACTCTGTGGAGCTATAGTGGACTTCATAGCTCCTTTAACAAGTAGAATTTTGTTTTGCTACTCTCTGGATGCACATACAGGATGACTTTGATGTCAAACGACCGTGTCCAGCTGAGTGGGCCATGGATACTAGGTGGAGAACTTGGCTGGCTTAAAAGAGAGGGCAGAAGTTGAGGGGATCTAGCTGCTTCTGAAGGGGGAAACCATACACAGGTAGTGTGGAAAACCTTTGCCCTCTGATTGTTTAAAAGAACATGGTTGAAAGCAGAACATAATTCTCATCAGTGCTGAAAAGCAATGGGATAGATGAGATGACGAGTGCTAAGCCTCGTCAATGGGGAAAATGTATGTATTTTAAGCACTGATCAAAATCTGGCAGTGCCGTTACCAGGTGTTCAAGGCGCTCGAGTCTGCCAAGCTTCCGTGGTTGGAATATCTACAGCAGATATTCCGGCTGTCCCAAGAGCCATTCTCAAATCTTGCTATGTATTTCTCATTCACATCAGAATTCTACCACGCGAACGGTTTTGTTTGTTTTGTTTTGTTTCGACCTCCATTTGTCTTTTTAATGAGTGGCCTAAGACCCAGAACCGTTTGATAAGTGGTAGAGCCGTTATTCAAGCTGAGACAGCCCAGACCTAAGGTGGAAGCTCTTGGCCACAGACTCCACTCCTCCTAAAGCCCGTTGGTGTCAGACACCCACTCTGGCCAGCCTCTCTACTCTGGCCAGCCTCCTGAAGGAGCCAGAGGAAAGTGTAGAAACCCTGACTAAAACAGTTTTCAACTTGAGGTAAAAGGCAAACAATTTGTTTAACCATACCTACATGCCATGCCATATTTAGGGCTTGCAGACATTAAGAAAGTATTAAGGGTTTGTCTTCAAGTCAAAGATAACTGAGCATCATGTGTTTTATACAGCATCCCTGCCCATGCTTGCAGTGACAAATCGTTTGATCCTCTGAATCAGGTACCAAGGTTTTGCAGAGAGTATCATTGTTGCAATGAAGCACCATGACCAAAAATCAAACTGGGGAAGAAAGGTTTATTTGGCTTACACTTTCATAGCACCGTTGATCATTGTGGGAAGTCAGGACAGGAGCTCAGCAGGGCTGGAACCTGGAGACAGAAGCTGATGTAGAGACCATGGAGGGATGCTGCTTACTGACTTGCTCCCTATGACCTGCTCAGTCCGATTTCTTATAGAACTCAGGACCATCAGCTCAGGGATGGCCCCACTCACAATGGGCTGGGCCCTCCCCCATCAATCACTAATTAAGAAAACGCCTTACAAGCGTGCTTACAGCCCAATCCTATTGAGACATTTTCTTAATCTTGGTTTCCTCCTCTCAGATGACTTTAGCTTGGCTCAAGTCGATGTAAAAGTATTCAGCACATTAAGTGAGTGTTTTGTTTACCTTTTCTCGGTGTGGAGGTCCTAAGCAACAGCCTGGCCATTCCTCCTGCTTGGGGGTGTTCCTCTTCTGTGCTCAACTCCTCGCCTCTCATCCAGCTCTGGCCTCATGTGCATGGGTGAAGGAAGGCCTCAAGGGTAATCCTTTGTTTCATGCCAGTTTTCTGGAAACTCCAGCCTGTAACCCAATTGGACAAGGGCTTTGCCAGGTAACTACTTAGTCATGAACTTCCCATTGACAGACGCTGTTTCCCTCATTATAAAACGCACAACCTAATCAATGAACCTGTGGTTCAGGAACGTAAATCCATTTACCAAGATACCCATTTGCAGCTCACGCTCCTCCAGTTTCTTTCTATGAAAGAGCTTTCCAGGTTCCTCTTGAGAGACATTTAAGCATTATTAGAATGGCACTAATTAGTTTAGACCATCATTGGCTCATTTAATAATTACTTCCATTTGTTGGAAGAAACCCCCAGCTTTGCAGTCAAAGGGATACTGCGACATATGGACTGAGAGAAGCGGTCTCAAAGCAGCCTTAGCATAAAGATGCCCGACATCTTCTGTTTCACTTTGGTTGAGACTGCCAGAATCAAAATAGAGATCTCTCAACCTACGGCTCTTTACAATAAACCCAGAACGCATTATTATCTCTATGCAGAATCCATCATATATCCATTCCCCATATGACGACTGATAGCGAGCGAAGACATCAGTCCAGGAAGCTCGAGGTTTAGTTACCCTGCACTCTGTATCACGTGTAGTCCCCTTTCTGCTGCATGTCCTGATAGGTTAGCCTCTTAAAAAGCCAAACTTCTCTAAACTAATGGCTTACAGGAAAATGGCAGGCATTAGAGAAAGCTTGTGCCAATGCTCTGCAGTGGATCAACACAGCTCATCCCAAAGAGCGTCAGAGCTCACCTGAAAATAAGCCTAAAATTAAGAAGAAAAGTCATGGGTTTATGGAAAATGGGGGTGACTGTACATAGTAACAAAGCATTCTTTCCTGTGTTTGAATTCTGAAATCGAACCAGGTTTTTTTCTCTCTTTCACTGCTGGAAGAAAGCTACAAAGAACCAACAATCTTTGCGGAGGTGGGAAAGTTGTCCCTAGAGCGTTGGCTGGGCGTGCAACCAAATTTACCACCTCTGCTGTTGACTTCAATGAGGCTTCTCTTACAGTAGCCCAGGGAAGCAGATGGATGAGAGGAGGGGCTCCACCCAGTTCCCTGTGACTCCCTGCCTGGTCCCCTGGGCATCCCAAGGCCTCACCTTCTCTCTGAACTCTGACCTATGACCCTGGCCTTGCGCCTAACATGGCTGTGGAGGAGATGGGAAGAGAGGTGGATTCTGGCTCTAGTCATATGTGAGATAATCAGTTATTTCCATCTTTCTAGCTCTCTTGTCAGGTTTCGACAGCCACAGAACTGTTATTCTCTAAGTCCCGGATGCTTGTGTGCCCAGGCAGTTGAGCTGTCTTTAACAGTTAGTTGTACATGTGTATGTGTCTTGCATGAGAGTCCGAGCCTGCCTTCCAGCCTCACCACTGCTAGGTTCTGTGGCTTCAGCAAGTCCCTTCATCTCTCTGGAGCCTCATTTTGCATCATATTTGAAATGGATGCATCATATAGATACTTGGGAAAGGTGGAAGGTAAATTACAGAGTAGGGATTTCTATATAGGCTGGCTTTAGTCATCTACAATTCTAACCACTACCCCTAAAGCCAGTGAAGGCAACTTCCTTTTTTTCCTGCTTGGATTGCCAATGAAGGTTTTCTCACAGGGTTCCAATGACTTCTGGACAAGATACTTTGTGTAGCGGCTTTGCCTTTCTTTGTGCTGCTAGGGATGGTGTCGGACACACCACCATCAAGCCTTTTCACCGGCTTCTGGAAACCATTGCTAGGCTGCCTTTAAGTGACCTTCCAAATACAATTCCATGAATCTAAAGTAAAAACTCAGACTTGGCCCTTTTTTTGGAGATTTTATGTGCTAATTACCTACTATGTACAAATGTAATTATCACCTATACCCCTTAATCTTACACTGTTAAGGTGTGTGTGTGTGTGTGTGTGTGTGTGTGTGTGTGTGTGTGTTGAAACTGGTTTACCTATCAGCCCAGATGACCTTGAACTTGTGATCCCCCGGCCTCCATCTCTTCAGTGATGGGGTGACAGACACACGTCATCACACCCCCGCCCCGAAATAGTCTTTCTAAAAGAGCACATGCTACATGGGAAGGTAAGATGATTGAGATACACAATAATATATTTATGATCCTGCATATTCTTGTAGCATATATAAAGTTTCTAGAGCCCAAGCTCCTGCTTTTGTCTCACAGGAAAAAGGCCCCTCTGTTAATTATTCAGCCGCTAGTACAAAACTGGAACACAGCTGTCTAAAGAACGGGCCCGGAAGACATCGCCGCATGGAAAGCAAGGCTCTTGCAATTGAAACATCCTTCTCTCTTTCATATCAGTAGTTGCTTTATGGATCTGGGCTTGGACAGCTTAGCAACAAAGGGCACTGAGTTACTGAATTATTCATGTAATCTACATTTCCTGGCTGCTGGAGATAATTGACAGGTGTCATGTCACCTTTTACAAATGTCCCACAATTATGGACCATACATCAGTGTTTGACTTCGCAGTCAGGTCCCCTTTCTAAGCCAGTTTCATATTTTATTTACAGCTTGGTGGCATTTTTTTTTTAACTCGGCGGCCTATTCCTCTCACTTTTGATTCTAAGCCTTTCGCTCCGCTTAATATACCCAGGAATATTTAAATAATAAGGCTCCTCTCAGTTTGCTAAAGGCAGTCATTCATCGCTGCCCTGCTTTATTCATTTGGCCATTACGTTAGTCAATTCCTTGATTTAAGAAACTTGGGGTGAAATGCAACTGTAAGGAAACCATAATATAAATCTAGTTTTATGACTTGTTTTCTTCACAGGGAAAAAAAAATCTAAAAGCAAATCTTCCCAGGGTCTGACACAAGTTGTAAACTGTGGGGAAAGTTGGCTAGTTAAAGAATATGACATAATAGGAACAATGGAATATTTCAAATCCTCACTGATGTTGGAAGCTTTTTGACGTTAGAAACAAAGCCAAGGTAAGTTGGCTTTCTGCTTAGAGAGAAAACCTGGGGGAGGGGAGGCTAGAATTGGTAACCCTGAAGTCTCAGGATTTATTCATGCACTGACTATTCAGAGTGAAACTGACTCTAAAATCCTGATGTTCTTTTTTCCCCACTCTCCCTAAAAGGAAACTGAGGCAGAAACTATGCGAGGGACCGTCTACCCTTCAAACCCCAGTCAGTGGAGGAGCTCACAGCCAGGTGGACCAGTTTCCACTGCAGCCCTTTTTGTTGCCTCGCCATACGGTAAACCTTTCCGTACCTCCGATTATCTACCTATCTCTCCCAATGCCAACAGACACTCACTCTCCCATGGGACATTTATCCCTTCCTCACCCTCCATGAGCAATTTGTGTAGAGGTGTCTCCCACCTACCATCGGAGGACATATGACTGAGTCTGCCTTCTAATGCAGCTCTCCAAGAGGAAGGGCCATGCCACACCAATGGGAGCAGGGAGATGTGACTCTCAGAGTGCAGAAGCCACGTTGGAGATGCTGGTGGGAATTTCTCTGTCCCACTGGATAAAGTGGTGTAAGGGGATGACATCCAGAGCTGACACGGATATTTTGTGACATGCCTGAGAAGAGGCTGCGATCTTTCAGGAGCTGGAGAGGAAGAGGTATCATGTGATACCCCAGGGTGATGGCTGCCAACGGTGAACCACTGAGCAAAGAGAGCAGACCCGGGTCAAGTAAACATCATCTGTCTTCTAAACTAGGACCTGCCAGGGGAATGAAACAGCAGAATAAAAGCTAACCTTGACAGGGTGCTGGAGCAACTGGCTCTGGACAAACAGGGCATGTAGTCACACTTTGCCTCAGTCCAAACATCCGAACTGCTGGGTTAAGACCCTGCTCTGGATTAAACCAGCTGGATTAATCCAGCGCTCTCTCTCTCTCTCTCCCTCTCTCTCTCTCTCTCTGGATGTTTTAGCTCAGGTGACAGTGAACTCACTGCACGCTGAAGAAAACCAGGCTTTGGGGTTTAGAAAACTTTCCAGTAAGGATTTCAGCTTACGTAAACATGGGGCTTCCGGAGTGCATGCTTTCTAAAGTCCCGTCCTTAAGGCTTACGATTAAGGTGGCTATTGCGTGTTTTAACTTTAATAGATCATGTAACTTTATACTTAACATGATCATTTCAACTCCTACAAACATCCACCTGGAGAACCTTTATGATTTACACACTTCCATGCCTGTTACCTTATTCCCATCAATAACCTAGTGAAACAGGTATCAGTTAAGAATTGGAAAACTTGAAAAATTCACAGGGCTCAGGTGGTTGATATGCAGTGGTGCCTCTGCAGGGGGAGAAAACCCAATAACACTGACTTTTTAAATCTTGTGTGTGTGTGTGTGTGTGTGTGTGTGTGTGTGTGTGTGTGTGTGTGTGTTTGCATGTGGAGGTCACAGAACAATTGTCAGGAATCAGTTTTCTTCACCATGGGGGAGGTAGGATTTGAACTCAGGTCCTCAGCCTTGGGTAAGTGCCTTTACCCATTGACTCATCTCACTGACCCCCTCTTGTTTGCCCATTCTGTGGTGCATTCCAGCAGTATCTGGTCCAAACGTGACACTGCTGAGTATATGCCTCTTACGAACCAGCTCCTGGGCCTCTGTGGCCAGAACATTAATCCTAGACCTCTGACTTCATTTCTTTAGTTCTTTCTATGTGTGTGCTCCAGGCATGTGGTGGCAGGTAGGCTGTTCTGAAGTGTGCTGTCTTAACTAGAGATGTGCCCCGGGGCTAGAGATGCTGAAGGCCTTCAAAGGAGTTTGCACCAGATCAGGACAGCAGTGGCTCAGCCAGTCAGAGCCCATGCTCCTCTAACCTGTGTGTCCTGTGGCTCTCAGCAGGACGGCACCTGCAGCTTCATTATTTGCTGTGCTCCTTCCGGGATGTGGCTTCTTACCTGGCCTTCCTTCCCTCTGCTCTGTTCATCCCACGCGTGGGCAAGGTGACTAGAGATTGCTCATTCTCCACACAGGAAAGTTACTGTCTCCAACTGCCCAGAGGAAAACCAACTGGGGATAAGTCTCTGTTCTAAAGGGCTTACCTAAGCAGTGCAAAACGTGGGCTTGGTCCCAGTAGCTGGTGTACACACACACACACACACACACACACACACACACACACACACACACACACAACCTAGAGGGGCTTCTAAGGTCTTGAGGTAATTCTCTCCCCTGGTGTCCCTGAGGCTGGCTCAGACTGCAACTGTCTATGTTCCACTGTCAGGCCTTTGACCCCTTGCAGCTCGAAGAGGGGTGTGTGTGAGGAGGTACAGAGAGAGAGAGAGAGAGAGAGAGAGAGAGAGAGAGAGAGAGAGAGAGCTAGAGAGAGTCCGCTTGGAGAACAATTGAGTCAAGTGGAAACCCTCGTGGCAGCAACCTAATTTGCAGTCCTGGGGCTTCAGGGAAATTAGCCAGTCTTAATAGGCCTTGCAAGCTCCAGCCTCCTCAGTTGCAAGCAAATGCCACAGAAATCTTTCGTTGTAAAAATCCATGGAGCCACCAAACAGCAACAGCACAAGGGATGCTACATCGGTGACATTCAAATTCTGCAGACTTTGAACATGAGTCCCTTGCCTTGGCCTCACAACTCAGATCCTTACAGGCTCCTTTCAGTTTGGAAAGATTTTCCTCCTGTCAGTCAGGAGGCACCGACAGTGGCAGCATAGTGCTTGGTAACTGATTCCAATGTGGTCTGCACTCAGCTGTCCACTGTCTGAAGGGTCATGAGACCAAACGTGCCGGCCTCGGTGTGGTACAAGTTTAGATCCTCATGTTTGGATGTGGCCTCGTCGAGGCATCCGAGAATTCTCTCAACAAGGAAATGAGGAGGTGGAGAACTGGGATGCTGCCCTCCACCCCCCTCAGCCTGCCTTCCTGCAGTGCAGTTTTGGGGGGGGGGGGGACAAGGGCTCTTCTCTAGAAGGACTGAAAAGTTTCTGCTCTCCCCAGCCTTTTCTACAGTACAAGTGGTGACTGTCTCATAATGCATTTCTCCATGCAAAGAAAATAGAACTGAACTCCATCCCCACTCTGTGGGTGCGTAGAGAGACGGATGTGCCTGTGCAACGTGTATAAAATGTAAAGCGGTGGTAAAAAGCCATGGTTACAGTTCCATTCCAAAGCCTGTGTTCTGACAGAAGTGCTGCTGACTGCATAATAGGGAACAAGCCACTGACGTTTATATTAATAACAGAGGTACAGGCTCAGAGATGACTCAGTGTTTGAATGCTTCCTGCTCTAACCGAGGATCCCAGTTTGGATCCTAGCATCACATCACCTATCACATCAGGTGACAAACACCTATTACTCCAGTTCTAAGGAATCTGATGTCCTCTGCCCTTCGTGGGTACCTGCATACACATGACACACATAGACTCACACAGGCAAATGCATCCGCATAAACAAAAAAAAAATAAAATAAATAAAGAGGTAGCTGTTATGGATGAATGAGGCTTAAAAATCTAGAACTGAACACTAAGGAGGGCTGGGAAAATTAGAGAACTCAGAAGAAAGGAGACATTTCCATAAGCTTTTGAACGGTGCACACACAAAGGGAGACTATTCCAGCCAGTAGAATAAAAGCATGGTAGGGCCCGCAGTGGTGTCGCGCACACAGTGTTTTTATAGATGGACACCATTAAGCGGCTTAAGTGTGAGATCGGAAAGGGGTGGAGATGGTAACAGCTAGCTCCTGTATACAGTAGGTGTTAACTGCTGACAACCCTAAGAATAAGCTGACCCTGCCACGAGGCATAATGTGGCAAATCCAGCTACCACAACTGGGAATTAACCGCAGTCAATGTGTAGCCGACCATGACTCCAAGTTATGTTTCTTGGCACATCCACGGCCACATGTGTTCAGAAGGAAAAGTCTTGATATTTTCAGTCGATGACTGAATTGAATTATGCACAGTTGATTTGATTTGCCGTTGAGTCAATTTTGCAATTAAGATGACCACAGAAGAAACCAGATGTTAATACATTCATGACTTTTAAAAAGTTATGGGGTTTTTTGTAGCAGCTATTCTAGACCCCGAAAGATACAAATGTAATGTATAATGAAGGGCTAGCACATGTTTCTGGGTATTTAACCATTTGGATGTGTTTAAATCTAGAGTCAGCTCTGATAGATAGAGGCGGATGACTGGTACACTGACCTAAGACACACCACTGTGGTAGAACCCAGGTTTTCTCCTGTAGAAAGTCGTTTGACCAAATGTTTTAAGTCTTTTCGGTCCTCTCCCATCTCTGTAGCAAGAGGATGGGTCTCCTCCCACATAGAAACACTTGCTCTCGCTCCCTTCCTCCAGATAAACAGACCTTTATCTAGTCCGCTGAAGCCTAGAGAAGGAAGTCATCTGCCCAAGGATTCTCTATTCAGTAGAACCTTGAGGAGCGTCTCCCGGAGAAGTTGAAAGTTAGATTGTTCTGCCATTTACGGTAAGGTGGAATCAAAACAACCAGAATTTAAACCTCAACCAAAGTCTGCAGGTGTGTATGTAGTAGGAAGCCTGGGGGTTCTGAAACGGAAGAGCCTTGACTAACAAGGGGCATGAGAAGCCACTGTGCCACACAAACCCTATTACAAGACTTGAAGAGATGTACCAGTCTGTATTCAGTATTTGATGATCCAAACAGTTGGGAAAATACAAGCCAACAAAGGGGAAAATGAATGGGAGAGAAAAAGATACAGGAGAAAATCAGTGTATACAGTATAGGACCGCCCAACCTTGGAAAATAACTAAAGGTGAGTGTTATAGTCTAGTTGTACCTCACAAACATTTATATGCTCCCAGATTCTTTAGGGGGTGATTTGGTCATGAGGGCAGAGTTCTTACAAATGCAATTAGTGCTATCATGTGGGATCCTCTTTGGCCCTTGTGGCCTGGGAAGATGCTCAAGAAAGCAGCCTCTTTGAAGGAGGGAAGGGTGCCTCCCCAGATACTGAGCCTCTGTCTTTGAGATAGAACTGGCTGGCATAATTCTCTTGCTCATACATTACTTAACCTAAGGTGTAAAGTTTGTTGCAGCAGTGGGTAGGAACCAAGGAAGTGAGTCTTGAATTTGTTTCTTTTAATCTGAGGTCCTCAATTTAATAGCAAGTGGCTTTATGAAATAGAAAAGCCCTGGAAGAAAATGTCATTTAGAGTAGAATAGGTCATGAGCAAGCCTGTGGAAACCTGTCCCTCAACAGATGCCTTGCTCTGTGGAAAGGCTTAACAGGGAAGGGGGTGGGTCTAGATGCCATTTCAAGGCTTCTTTTGGTCTTGAGTTTATAATGATAGCCAAGATTGATTGACTAGAGCAGGAAACAGTCATTAAAAAGGCAACGTCTTATATAACTAGAACCACCAATTCCTCATTTCTTGTGTATTGTACATGGTGAGGTATCAGGCACATGGAAGGCCAGCTCATAGATTTTTCTGTTTTCTGTTTTTTTGCTGGTAGCAGTTCTGATATCCTAAGATCTTCTGAGCTCTTGATTTACTAAAACAATTTTTTCTTCTTTCTTTTGATGATGGAGCAGCGGGAAGTCCATGGAACCTTGGTTCTGGTCCACAATGATAAAAAAGCTATACAGGACAGAAGTGAACAGGCTGAGCTGGATAGTATGCCCTGGGGTGGGGGCAGGAAGGCCAAGCTCCTCAGACATGACCCCTTCTATTTAAAAAACAGGTGTTTTTCAATACCCACCCAATGAAGAGCTGCCATGTTCTAAGCCCCATGCAAAGCAGGTTTGTGTTGGAACACTTGGGGAAAAGAAGGCTGGTTTGTACAGGAGTTCACAACCCTTGATGGTTGACTTGGTAACTCCGTGGGAAGTAGCTGAAGGGATTCTTCGTGCTTTAACTTCTGCAAAGAAGAATGCTGCGTAGATTGCCAAGATGGCGATCCCGAAAACCATTTACAATATTCAATTAACCATAATTAAAGGACTCAGTAGGAAGCTCCTCACTGACTTGCTAAATAGCAAAAATTGGTACTTGGCATTCCCAGTGGATGAGAGAAAAGATAATAAGTACCCCAAACGTAAAGAAAATCGAAATGAAACTAATTATGGCCAAATTATATTACACACATAGAAATACAAGTTGAATCAAGAATATTTAAGTTTTTGACAAGAAATATTAAAAAGAGATATAATAACATTTTAACCATTAATTGCTCATCTAATCTAGTTTAGTTCATGGAAAGGAACTGGCTGATAAGCCTTTACATTTCACATAGGCTGACAAGGGACCGTGGTCTATTAAAATGTTGCATATTTGCAATACCTAGGAAAGCCTAATTTTCTGTTAATATAGTTAATAATGAACCATAATTGATTCTATTACCAATAGTCTTATTAAAGAGGCAGTTAGCTAGTCATTTAGCCTTCTTTTCACAGTCATCTATTCACAAAATATTAATACTAATGTGAGTTACTATATTTAACTTTTGCAATTTTAAACTATTGAACACCAACGATTTTTATAACATTTAAAGCTTTAAAATTTTTTCTTTATAGTTTTTCCTCAACTAATCTTTTAACATGTCTTCAATGTCTCCTCCATATACTGGAAATTGTACAATGAACTCTAGATATAATGACCCCCCGATATTGAATTAAGGTGTGAGTCATGGGTTACCTAGATTTGCTTGTAATGTAGTAGATGTGAAGCCCAGAAGTTCTGATGTGTTTCACTTAATCCAATCTCTCTGTTAGTAGATGAAAATACGCAAAAACAATATTTCAAACCCACTGATATTTAAGTCTAAATGTCTAACCCAGACTGATTTCTGGTGAAGGAAAATCAATGATTTTATTATCCAATATTACTCACACATGCTTTAGTAAAATCTCCATTCAAAATGCTCAAGTCTATTCTTCCTATCAACTTCCTTAGATTTGTGCTTTTAAATTTCTTGTATGTTTGAATAAATTCTTCACTGTTATTACCAGAAAGCTAAACTCAACTCTTTTCAGATGAGAACAACTTTGAAAAGGCACAAATCAGATGCAAACATTTATGTACACCTATGTAAACATGTATATACATAAGTGCAAACACATGTTTACATATATACACACATATATATGTACATGTGTGTATAGATATATGTATATGTATATGTATAAAATATGACCACACACTAACTAATTTAAGGACTGTATAATAGTGTGCATTTATTTTACTTCATTTGGTGAACCTTGTATTTTTCTTAATGTTTAGTCTGTCCAGTTTGCTCACACATCATCCTTTTTTTTTTTTTTTTTTTTTTGGTTCTTTTTTTCGGAGCTGGGGACCGAACCCAGGGCCTTGCGCTTCCTAGGTAAGCACTCTACCACTGAGCTAAATCCCCAGCCCCTCACACATCATCTTTATATACTGAGTTCCTGTATGATGTGTTTCTTCAGGTATATATTCACACACACACACACACACACACACACACACACACACACACACGCTGCACAGGCACATGCACATGCTTTGTCCCAGGAAAAGTGGTATTGGTTTTTATTGCAGGATGTATGTGCATGTATGTCTATGTGTGTGCATGTATGTTTGGGTACGTGTGTGTGCATATGCTCTTGTGTGTGTGTGTGTGTGTGTGTGTGTGTGTGTGTGAGTGTGTGTATGTATAGCTCATTCATTCATTGAAAAGTACCAAGCAGCTGGCAATGGTGGTGCAGGCGTTTAATCCCAGCACTCAGGAGGCAGAGGCAGGTAGATCTCTGTGAGTTTGGGGCCAGCCTCATTTACTGAGTGAGCTCCAGAAAAGCCATAGACAAACAAATAAATGAGAGAAGAAAAGCACTAAGCAGCCATTGCACAGATACTGCTGTGAACAACAAAATGACAGCCATTCAATGACAGCTGACGATGAGTGAACAGCCCAACGGAGCAGCAGTAACTGTGGCACTCAGCCTTAAGAACATGACTGCTGGGTGGGCACTGTTGGCGGAGGTGTGTCTGTCAGTGAGCCAGTTGGTTTGCTTTGGTCTCAGGACTGTCTTCACTGGTATCAGATGACACGGCATGCCACCTTCAAATACATCCGGGGTCTGCAATAGAGGCTGTGTCTATCAGATCCAATAATGAACTCTGGTTTGGAGCAGAGTCCTAACGTAGCCCTACTACGTATGCCTGGTCATCCAGATAGGCCTTCACTCATATAAAAGCAGTGACCTGAGCTCACCTACTTGACCATGGAGAGTGCCTGTCTGCTGACCTCTACAATTTCCATCAGAACATAGTTTGCCAAGGTTCCAGCTGACCGCATCCTTTATAGGGGTGCCCTCAGCCAGCTAGCAAGCCGTTGGCACCCCTCTCCCTAGGGAGTCAGCCAACGGCCCAGTGCTGCAAGCAACATTCTTTCCCACTGCAACACTCAGTTGGCTTTCTTTTTGAGGTGTTAGTCACATTCAGTTAATTGGGACTCTTTTCAAAGACTTTCAGTGCTTGTGAAGCACAGATTCTCCCATTAGTTTCTAGTGAAAATGTAAAGTCCTGTCACACCGCAGGTTCAGCAGGAAACGTATAAGACCGAAGACAATCTTTTTTTCCCCCACATTTCCTAGCTCAGTGCAGCAGAAACAAGGCACGGAAGCTGTCAGTCATTTCTAAGGATGACAGTTTTTCACTGCGTGACAGTGTGCAATATAAAATTCCACTATTTGATGATATATGCCCACCCCCGCTCCCCATACGAAGGTACGCATTGAACTGCAGAGTTTGGGGCTTTGCTCAGGAACGATAATTTGTGGTTTGCTCGTCAAGACTGGCTAAGCACCTCATTTTCATATTATTCAGACAGAACTCATTGAACCACACTCTGCCTGCCGCTTAGAAATGGGGAGGTGGGGCAGTGTGAAGAGATAGTTACCCGAAGTCGACCAGGACACTTGCCACCCAGGGTAAGCTGGCAAAGTGTGAAAACATGAAGAAGTGTCTATCATGGCACAGGATCTGCTCTTCCACAGCCCAGTGACCCCAAACAAAACCCTAACAGACTCCTATCTGATGATAACTCATTCATGAATGAGAGTACAAACGGACGACCTCTGGTTTCTGAAAACCCCACCTTTTTGAAGTCTTGAATTTAAAACTCACATTGGCTGTTTATGATCGAATATATCTAACTTAAAAAATCATTTTCAAAACTACTAACAAGTTTGTTAGCCCTACAGTCTGTAACTGGGTGACTAGTCATGGTAAAATACCTACTCGGCAGATGACCAAGAGCCAGAGTGACGTAAGGCTTGGGAAACTAGACATGGCCTATGCTACCTCCTTTAAGACACACTCTATAGTTTCTTCTTAGATATAATGAGCTGGGTTATATGGAACAAAAGACATTTGATGAGAAACTTGAGCAAATGGTGAGATTGTCAAAGATAACGATGAAACAGAGGGACTCCTAGGTAGAAAGAAAGGCAGGACAGAAGGAAGGAAGGAAGGAAGAAAGGGAGGAAGCGGCATAGAAACTTCAGACATTTGAGGAATTTCTGAACCCAAATGTGATGCAGGCTGAGGTACATTTGCTCTGTATGACACCCCATGCCATGCAGAGCATCTCGAGATCCATCAGCACAGTCATTCTCCCCCACCGCCCCCACCCCCCCACCGCCCCCACCCCCCCACCGCCCCCACCCCCCCACCGCCCCCACCCCCCCACCGCCCCCACCCCCCCCACCCCCCCACCCCCCCCACCCCCCCACCCCCCCCACCGCCCCCACCCCCCCACCCCCCCACCCCCCCACCCCCCCCACCCCCCCCACCCCGGAGCTGGGGACCGAACCCAGGGCCTTGCGCTTCCTAGGCAAGCGCTCTACCACTGAGCTAAATCCCCAACCCCCAGCACAGTCATTCTTGTATGGGTTTTGAGTAAGCATGTTCAAGAATAAAAGAAGTACATATTCATGCCTTATATACACTTGCACAGTGTATGTATGCAGATGCACATGTATGTGCAGGTGTGCATACTCATTACACGTGTGCATGTGGAGGCCAGAGGCCATGCCTGTTGTTTGTCTCCACCACTCTGTACTCTACTTCTTTAAGACAGAATTCCTACTGAGCCTGGAAGTCAGTAATTGGCTAGCTCAGCTGATCAGCAAGCTCCGGGATCTGCCCATCTCTGGTTCTTATGCTCACACACTGGGTGGTTTACCCACAGATTCATCTCCCCAACACCTGACATAAATCACATATAAAACACTGGATTCACAGAAGAGGACAAAGGGCTTTTTAAAAAAAACTCGTCTAAAATTACAGACTCTGAAAGCAGTGTGTCCCCCAGCACACAGAATGAAAGATAGAAATTTGGATGAACGCAGAAAGCAATCACTGATTAGCTCAAAGCAACATTTAAATTGATCTTCTCAGTGAAAAGGCGTTAGGAAAAGCAATCTGAGGAACACCTGTTTAGGTGTGCTAACGTCAACAATTAGCTTCTTCAGGGAACGGGGAGTTTTCGACAGCCTTCATTCCAATAAAGAGGCAGCAGAGCTTAGCGTTTTTATGACTGTCATCAAGAACGTTTACCAGGGCCAGAGGAAAATATTCACACCCACCTCTTAATCTTGAAGAGGAGGCAGCTCCCTTAAGTCACTCACTTAATTAGCCTGGGCTCAGGGCAGGGCCCCACTGGTCCTCTGAAGGATTCTGTGGGTTTGACATTTTTCCTCTTTAAGCAATCTGGGCTCTAGACCTTCCAGTCAGAGAGGGAGGAAAAAAAAAGATTCCTTCTGAGCCATGTGGCAGGAGGAGCAGGTGGTAAATTTGATTGGTGCAGAGATGGGAGCCGCAAGCCTAGTGACCCCCATATGGCTTTAATCTAAAGTGGCTGGTGCTCCCCACA
Organism: Rattus norvegicus; assembly: GCF_021556685.1. Taxonomy (NCBI): domain Eukaryota; kingdom Metazoa; phylum Chordata; class Mammalia; order Rodentia; family Muridae; genus Rattus; species Rattus norvegicus. The sequence continues at coordinate 41,144,338 of NC_141535.1, forward strand.
CCGGCTCAGTCTGAAGGGACTAAGTCTGGCACTGCACAAGTGCACTCCGTGATGAACTGTTGCGGGGCGTGGCTTCACTCTTGCCGCCCTCCTTCAATGCCTTTTCTTTTCTAAGAAAGGTAAGACTGGGCTTTCATCAAGTGCTTACTGCACACCAGATTGTCATGAGTTTTATGTGCAAAGCCTCACTAAATCCTTGTGGCCCCCTCTCCATGACCTCAGTAATAATAATATCCCCATTTTTATGACAGTTAAACAACCATACAATAAACTCATTATCTCAGTTGGAATGCTTTGGAGAGAGAAATGAGGTGCTTGATGCTAATGGGGCTGGGGCCATCGGTATAAATCAGATCTAGCTGTGGCAAGCCAGAGTGAGCGGCCACTCTACAGGTAAGTGCTCTCTGGTGCAATGCCAGCTTGCACAAGACCCGGCTGGGCCAAGCTACCTACCTGGCAGAGTCAGCTGAGGCACGTTTCCAGTGAAGATTTTCCTCCTCTTTGTGCCAGGCCTTTCTGAGGAGCAGTTTAGTCTTTATCTTTAAAACCCAGGTAATGGGTTTTATCTTAAAAACACAGATACGTAAAGATGAAATGAGAGCAAAGTACTGAAGCTCTGGGGAGGAGCTCAGAGTGACAGTCACTTGATAAAGCTGTTCCTTGCCTGCCAGCTCCCTTCTTGGTGACCTTCGTAAGACCCTATGTTGTTCTATTGACTCTAGACACAAGGCTGCCCAGTTAGGGGAAGGGGATCCAAAGACAGACAGTGTAGTCAGAGACAGCCGCTGCTCCAGCTTTAGGAGTCCCACATGAAGGGCTGTGCAACTGTTACTTATGTGCAGAGGTTTTTCTGAGGAGAGGAGGAGGGGTAAATGGGGATGGGGAACAGGGAGAAAGGCTTCGAGAAGAGGAGGGAGGGGAAGCTGCTCTCTAGACATAAAGTAAATACATAATCTAATAAAACAACAACAACAACAAAAAAAAAACCAGAAAAAACAAAAACAAACAAAACAGAACCCCGCACGTTCGGCAGCCCTCAGGAGCCTTCTCTTTTTGCTGGTTTCTCTGGAATGTTCACACATATATATTAGGTTGTTCTCTTTGGAAGAATTTGTCCTTTGTATACTACCTTCACTTGGTGTGCCTTCTCCAGAAAACTGAAAATAACAGCCCTGGGGCAGCTGTATCCCTGTGTTCCTTCTACCCCTTGCCCTGGGCTGGTGCTGGAGCTCCTCACATGAACTTCCTTCAGTTTGAAGTAGAAGTGCCAGGGAACGAGCTCATCTGATGGCCCAGGAATCCCTTTTGGATTTGACCGGGTAGAAGTCTTTCTCTTGTAACATTATTCCTGTTCATCTTGTCCTTTCTTGGGACCCTGCATAAACCAACAGCAAACAAACAAGCGGACAAACACCAGAACTCACACCCAAAGGTTACTCTAGAATGCCATCTACTGTGTGACTTTTTCTGGGAAAGCTTAAAATAATAAACAGAAAGGTCATTGACAGGCAAAGAGAAGGTTATGCCCAAGTCAAGCCTGGGGAAGCCATGCGTTAATTGGGGTCATTTACAGGAACATGGGTGATTTCAAGGCAGCTTACAGGACCTAGAAGTTCCTGGGCACCGTATGGGCAGTTACGCCCCTGAGAGATCTCTCTGGCAGCACTGGCCACTTTAGGAAAACTGGGTCACTTGTGTCTTCCCTGTGCAAGTATGTCGGCAGCCATACTACAGAAGAGTTGCTTCTCCCCAGAAGCTGTTTATAACCCCACGAGCCAAAGAGATTTGTGAGTGTCCCCTTTGCTCCAGGAGAGAACATCCTACGGCCTCATGGAAGTAGGCACAGTTGTGCCGATTCAAGATGGTGAAGAAGGTCCTTAACCCAGAGGCAAAGGTGCATGACACTGACGTAATTGACTATCATTCTGACAAAACAAATATCAGACTGGGGACGAAACCCCTTAATAAACGAAAGGCAATGGAAAGTGGAGCAGGCATGTGGGACCCATGCACCGACATGGTTCCTCATGTCTGTCCCAAGCTTCCTAGGAGTGTATTGGAAGAGTATCAAAGACAACGCATAGTCAACCCTCATTGCAATGCTACTAAAGAGTTCCTACTGTGATATATACTAGGCACTGTGCTGAGCTCTGTAGGCTAGGAAGGGACAAGGGAATATCCCAGACAAGGCCCCTCCCTTTATGGACACTCATTCACCGTAGCAGTGAGACACAGTAAACTGAGTCCATGTCAGATCTTAACCCTGGGTCCTGCCATGATGCACTTGGTGCCCCAGAGAGGTTTTGACCTAGTTAGGACAGCTGGGCAGTCTCCCTGAGGAAGTGGTACGGCTCCAGTCCAGACAGGAAGGATGAGTTGTCGAGTTCCGGGCAGAGGAAGCGGCTTGTGTGAAACCCTGCGTTGGTGGGAAATAGTTCCTACAGACTGAAAGGTCAGAGAGTCTGGAGTCAACAGGAGAGATGGCACAAGATGGGGCTGCGGAAAGAGGCAGGACCAGGAAGGATGGCGATCCTTGGAGGCCTTTTAAGGGACTTGGGCTTCTCCTGAAAGCCACCTGCAAGCATTATTCAGAGGGAAAGTATTAGAAGCAGAGCTGGTTTTAAAATGGCCGCTTTAGGAAAATGGGTTTCGAGGAGGAAGGAAAAGAATAAAGAAGGGACTGGGGCTGTAAGTCAGCTACAAAGGACTCGATTAGCAAGTACCTGGGTTCCTGGCCCAGCAGTGAGAAAAGAAGAATGGAGGGAGACAAGGGGGGGAAGAAGGAAGGAGAGGGAGCGGAAAGAGAATGAGCCCTCATGGCCACAGTAGCTAATGTTAAACCAGGTGTTATTACTCTGTGAGCTTTTCACAAATTATCCCCTCTACTCCTACAGTCCTGTAGGCCACGCACTGTGGCCCTCCTAGTCTTTCTACTAAAGAGAGACTGAGACACTGAACAAGGAAGTGAGCACTGATGGACTCCAGTGGGCTAGAATCAGGCTGGACCCCTAGCACTAGAGCACACATTTCTTTCCCATCCCAATAGCATCCTTCTTCCCCACAAATCAGGAGTGTGCCCGTGGGGCTGGCAGTAAGGTAGTGACCTCAACAGATCTGAAAGCTATCAAACAGGAAGAACTGACAAGGCCGGGCCCCTGGGTGGTGTTTTGGGGAGAATCTGGGATTCTGTGGTGGTTAGTACTATGGAGCGGAGGGCCAGCTGTGAGGTGGGTGCCTCCACAGCTCTGACCCTCCCCTCAGGCTCCCTTGCTTTCTTTTACCGGGAATTCCACGAGAGACACTGCTTACTCTAGTTCTCTTGCCTTAAAAACCAAAGTTAGGCATCTCTCTCTGCCTGGTTTATCTATTTGTTCAACTTGATTCTTCCAGTTTCTAGAGACTTCGCTTGCACCCTAAGTGCATCCCTGGACACAGCTGTAGACCACTTAAATAATCAGTTTTGGCCAAACCTGGTAGTGCACACATCTAATCCCAGCACATAGGAGGCTGAGGCAGGTAGGTTCCTGAGTTCAAGGCCAGCCTGGTTTGCAGAGCTCATTCCAGAACAGCCAAGGCTATGTAGAGAGGTCCTGCTTAGTATCTTTTCCTTTTTTTTTTTTTGTAACAATATGCTTGTTTTAAAATAAATGCTTGGGAAACATGCTAGCAAACAGCCTTCTGGGGTGGGGTAAATGCTCAACTGGTGAAGAACTTGCTGAGGTAGCATGAGGACTTGAGTTTGGGTCTCCTGAACTCACAAAAACAAACAAACAAACAAACAAACAAACAAACAAACACAGACCTAGTAGTGAGTGTCCAGAAATCCCCAGTGCTGGGGAGGTAGAGGCAAATGGAATTCTGGAGCTCACTGGCCATGCAGTTTCACTGAATTGGTAAGATCTTTTTAATAATAATGATAATAATAATAACAACAACAATATGATGATGATGGTGGTGATGATGATGATGGTGCAGAGAACAACTGAGAAGGCCGACACTTGACTTCTTTGTCTTCTGGATTCCATATGCATGCACACATGAGCATCTGCCCAAGATTGTGTACATACCCACAGGACCATGCTGCATGCCCAAAATGCAAACAATAACAAAAAATAAAGAAAAGAACAAGGACTGGAAATGGCTCAGCAGTTATGAGCACTGGCTGCTCTGCCAGGGGACCAGGGTTCAATGCCAGGCAATCACACTCGAAACTGTCTTTAACTCCAGTTCCGGGGACTTGACACCTTCTCCTCACCTGTGCAGACAACAGGCATGCAGATGAAACACCTATACATATTAATTCGTTAATTAATTAAATGAAAGAAAGAAAGGACACATTACCAATTCAAACTACGGGGCGTCAAAGTCCAATTTGGTAGAGCTATTTTCTGACACACTTTCATGAATAAAGACACACACTGTCTTAGAGAGAGATGCAAGGATGGGAGTTTAACTCAGTTCTTGGCATGTGTAAGACCTAGAGTTCTCTCTCTAGCACAAAAACCCCAGACCTCCATTAGATAGATTGTATCTACAATCTCAGCTACTTGGAGGCTGTGGTAAGAGTATCACTTGGGCCCAGGAGTTCAAGGCCAACCTGTCCCCAAAGGAAGATAAGTAAATAACAATGAAAAGATAAAGGCAGGAGTGGTTGCAAGCTTCTCTACATTTTAAAAATGTATCAAACACACAAGGAAAGCTCTAACACCTTATCCAGGGTCGCAGTCCTCCTTGGACAAAAGTAGAAGTCACCCTGAAGAAAGATTTCCCCAAATGATCCCACAAAGGCATTGAGGGTGAAACTCAGAGCTGGCCGTGCACCAGCCACATGGTGATTTCTTGGTGTTTGCCACGTGCCTGGAACCATGATGGAGGCATTGTACTATTCCAGGAGAGTGTAAGCTTTGTCTGAAATTTCAGACTTGGGGAGGAGTTGGAATTAAAGAAGCAGTTTGTTCCAGGACAATGGTGGTTGAGATAAAGTACAGGTTCTCTTGGCTCTAAGAAGAACCACCAGCTGCAGGTGGGGTGTGTGGGGAAGGTATGGGTCACTCCAGACGTGCAGCAGAAAGCCAGTTTAGGCTGTGACTTGAAGGATGGGTAGACGTCACGCAGATGAGAAGAAACGCTGCAGAAGTGGGCGCGGAGGAAAAGAAAGAACACAAGGTGTTAAAAATGTGAATGGTAGGCCTGAACCTTGGGACACGGCAACGTAAGATTTCATAACCACATTAAGATATTTGGAATTTATCCTGACAACTCGATCAAAGGAGGCATGTATAGGACAGATGGAGAAGAAAGCCCGGAAGCATGGGGCCCAGCCACAAAGCTGGAGAAGGAACAGAGAAATTGGTGGCTGGAACCGGGAGAGCACCCGGGACAAGAGATTCAAATGTCAAGCAGCTGGTCAGCTGTGAGCAAAGAAGGCCGGGGGATGAGAGGGTGACTCCCAGGTTTAGGTTGGCAAGCTTGGTGGATGATGGAGCCCTTCTCTGAAAGAGGGAACATGGCGTTGGGTTGACAGGGTTTGGGTACACTGAGGTTGAGGTGCACATAAAATAGATGGTTGGTACATGGTTAGTTAGCGAGGAAGTCTGGACTCAGATATGGACACCATAGCTAAACCTAGCTAAAGGAGTGGGTGATACTGTTCCAGAAGAGGTGTGCATGCACAGGACAGGGTACCTAGTGGTCTTAAGCCAATGTACTCCACCCTCCCAGGTTTCACGTCAGCAGTCAATATGGCACCTGTGTCAGGAGACAGTGGAGTGTGAGAGCCTCAGATGTAATTTTTTTTTATTAACTTGAGTATTTCTTATATACATTTCGCCAGATGTAATTTTTACTTCTTAATCAAGAAAAGTAGCCAATCGAAATGGCCTCAAGTTAGCGACTGACTGTTGAAGCGGCCTCAAGTAGCAAATGTGTGTATATGCATTATGTATATGTCTTGTGAAGTTGGAATCCAGAAAGAATGAATCATACTAATTTATAAATAATGAAACACAGAGGAAAAAAGAGACCAAACCTTTCAACCGTGGATGAAACGTACAACTCCATCACCTCACCACCCAAGAGTAATGGTGCATAATATTTTGTGTTGAGGCATATGCTTCCTGGAAGGGGTGTGTGTGTGTGTGTGTGTGTGTGTGTGTGTGTGTGTGTGTAGTAGTAGTAGTAGTAGTAGTAATAGTTGTAGTAGTTGTAGTAGTAGTAGTAGTAATAGTTGTAGTAGTAGTGGTAGTAGTAGTGGTAGTAGTAATAGTTGTAGTAGTAGTAATAGTTGTAGTAGTAATAGTTGTAGTAGTAGTAGTAGTAATAGTTGTAGTGGTAGTAGTAGTAGTAGTAGTAGTAGTAATAGCTGTAGTAGTTGTAGTAGTAGTAGTAGTAATAGTTGTAGTAGTAGTGGTAGTAGTAGTGGTAGTAGTAATAGTTGTAGTAGTAGTAATAGTTGTAGTAGTAATAGTTGTAGTAGTAGTAGTAGTAGTAGTAATAGTTGTAATAGTTGTTGTAGTAGTAGTAGTAATAGTTGTAATAGTTGTAGTAGTAGTAGTAGTAGTATTTGCTGCTGCTGCTGCTGATGTGTGCTCCATTCTTTAGGGAGGGTAGGTGTGTGTTGTGGCCAGTCAGAAATGAAAGGGGGGGAGAAAGAATGCACATCCAAGTTAGAGAGAATTTATATCATAACTTCTTGATCAATGTCCATTAAACTTCCTGAAGCTGCACTCACAATTATAGCAACTAAAAGAAAATTGTGACTCCAGGTAGAAAATTCCCAATTCTGAGTGGCATGAGTCAAACATCACTGACCTGACAGTCCTCTAGCAGTTGACTTGTCCCACAGTTCCCTTCTCCTCTCCAAGTTGTCCCCATTTGTGCCCCCTTGTACTTCATGTTTTGTTGCTATGTGGTCCCACAGACGTCCTGTCTTAAAGGAAAAAGGTATTTAACTTCTTGGGAGACAAGCTGCATTAGGAATCCTGGCTCTGCCACTTAGAAACTGAATGACAAGGTCAAATGACGTGGTCATTCCGAGTCTCAGTATTCACCATTGAAGTAAGGAAAAGGCAACTCAGGGTTCATGCTTTCCAAGAAGTCTGTGAGAATGTGCTATGGAAGGGGTTAAACTGCCTGGATTCCATTTGTCCCCCGTACCTTCCCAGATGTGTGATTTCCTGCTAGTAACTAATTTATATGTGTCTTATCAGTGCTTCCACACTTGTAAATAATAATAATAGAACATTATAGGGTCAGGGGATAATACTTGGCCCTTTAAAATGAAGGAAGCTGCTTGGAGTATCCCTAGCAGATAAGTAGCATCCACGAGTGCCTAATAATTGCTGTTATTATCATAAAACGCCACGAGTAGAGTGCCCAGACTATGTCAAGACGGTCTTTCCATCAGTGTTTACAGTCAGCAGTGTAAAATCTGTAAGTGGTTACGTTTTGACAAATCTTCGATTCTTTAAGCTAAATTCCCAGATAAAACAAATTTATAATATTTAAGTGCTTTGTTAAAATGGCACATATTACACCCAGTACAGACATCTTAAGCATACATTTAATTCCATTTAACTTCATGACTTGAAGAGCAAGACACTTTGATGAGTCTGTCAGTCAAAGGGAAGGAGGCACATTTATCTAATTAAACGATAGCTTTGCTCACAGGATAAAAAGGCACACTAAGGGTACACAACATTTGCCAACAAACAGTATCCATTTCACTTGTGCTGTTACTCACTATCTGGGCACACTCTGAGGAGTTCTCGGTCTCACTAGGTACTGCAGTGTCCCCAAGCAGAATGGCACTTCTGTGACAGCCTCTGTGTGTTTGGCATCTCCAGCACTCCTCATTTCGAATCTCAACCCCTTCCCCCAGTAAAAAGTTTAATTATTCCTCTGTGTGTGTGTGTGTGTGTGTGTGTGTGTGTGTGTGTGTGTGTATACCGTGCACATGTACACAGTGTGTATAAAATGAGTATGCTCATGTGTATACAATATATGTGTCCAATGTGTATATGACAGTATGTATGTGACAATCTGTGCATACAATGCTTGTATACACATTGTGAGCAGTGAGTATACACAGTGTGTACCCTGCACATGTGTATAGTGTGTGTGTGTGTACTGTGTATGTGTGTGTATACATGCATGAGAACATGT